>NC_060119.1:439445789-439748819 GCF_021461395.2 Schistocerca americana | reverse complement strand
TGCTGACATGAGGAAAGTTTCCAACCGATTTCTCATACACAAATAGCAGTTGACCGGCGTTGCCTGGTGAAACGTTATTGTGATGCCTCGTGTAAAGAGGAGAAATTCGTACGGTTTCCGACTTCGATAAAGGTCGGATTGTAGCGTATGGCGATTGCGGTTTATCGTATCGCGACATTGCTGCTCGCGTTGGTCGAGATCCAATGACTGTTAGCAGAATATGGAATCGATGGGGTCAGGAGGGTAATACGGAACGCTGTGCTGGATCCCAACGGCCTCGTATCACTAGCAGTCGACATGACAGGCATCTTATCCGCATGGCTGTAACGGATCGTGCAGCCACATCTCGATCCCTGGGTCAACAGATGGGAACGTTTGCAAGACAACAACCGTCTGCACCAACAGTTCGACGACGTTTGCAGCAGCATGGACTATCAGCTCGGAGACCATGGCTGCAGTTACCCTTGCCGCTGCATCACAAGCAGGAGCGCCTGCGATGGTGTACTCAAAGACGAATGGCAAAACGTCATTTTTTCGATGAATCCAGGTTCTGTTTACAGCATCATGATGGTCGCAACCGTGTTTCGCGACATGGCGGTGAACGCACATTGGAAGCGTGTATTCGTAATCGCCATACTGGCGTATCACCCGGCGTGATGGTATGGGGTGCCATTGGTTACACGTCTCGGTCACTTTTTGTTCGCATTGACGGCACTTTGAACAGTGGACGTTACATTTCAGATGTGTTACGACCCGTGGCTCTACCCTTCATTCAATCCCTGCGAAACTCTACATTTCAGCAGGATAATGCACGACCGCATGTTGCGGGTCCTGTAGGGCCTTTCTGGATACAGAAAATGTTCGACTGCCGCCCTGGCCAGCACATTCTACAGATCTCTCACCAATTGGAAACGTCTGGTCAATGGTGGCCCAGCAACTGGCTCGTCACAATACGCCAGTCACTGCTCTTGATGAACTGTGGTATCCTGTTGAAGCTGCATGGGAACCTGTACCTGTACACATCATCCAATCTCTGTTTGACTCAATGCCCAGGCGTATCAAGGCCGTTATTATTGCCAGAGGTGGTTGTTCTGGGTTCTGATTTCTCAGGATCTATGCACCCAAACTGCGTGAAAATGTAATCACATGTCAGTTCTAGTGTAATATATTTGTCCAACGAATACCCGTTTATCATCTGCAGTTATTCTTGGTGTAGCAATTTTAATGGCCAGTAGTGTAAAATGTATGTCGAGTACTGCCGAACATTTACATTGGTTCCACAAAATTTGGTAGGCTTCCACCGTGAGAAGTGGATGCTTGAACACAAATGCACGTGCTAGTTATGCCTGCAGGTTGCACTGTTCTATCTGACCGCCAACGGTCCCTGTGCAACGTCCTCAGTACGTTGCAGGTGTCACTCGTGGTCAGGACCGAATTCTGTGTAGTCGTGAGAGCATTATCTCGGACCTAAGTGAATTCGAACGCCGGAAAATTTTGATGCTCGTAGCGTGGGTGCTTCTGTAATCATGGTAACCTAAGTGTTTGGTGTGCCAAGAGGCGCCGTATCGAAGAATTATACGGCGTATAGGGAAAGCGGAAAACTCGATCCCTTAAGCTCCACGGGGGGCCGAACCGCACAATTCGGTGGGTGCGGGAAGGCGGTGGGGTGGATGGACTGCTGTAGCCTGTTGTGGGGTTGTGTACCACTTTGGGTAGAGAGTATTCTTGACAACCGGAATAAATTAATAACTGGTTCCTTTTTAACGAATCCACAAACGCGCCCCGTAGTCTCAGATGATACAGTTGCTGAAATTTTCAAAGAAAAGGTGAGTCTTATTTCAATTAGATGCTCCACTCATACAATTATAATTGCCGGTGACTTCAGTCTACCTTCGATTTTTTTTGTTTTGTTTTTTGAGCCTGTAGTATTCTGGCTGCGTTGATGTGGCCCGCTACGAATTCCTCTCCTGTGAAAACCTGAGTAGCACATACAACCTACGTCATCAATTATTTGCTGTATGTATTCCAATCTCTGTCTTCCTTTATAATTTTTGCCCGCTACAGCTCCCCCTAGTGGAATGGAAGTCATTCCCTGATCTCTTAACAGATGTGCTATCGTCCTATCCCTACTCCCTGACAGTGTGTTCCACACATTTCTTTCCTCTCCGGTTCTGCACAGAACCTTCTCATACCTTACTTATCAGAGCACATAATTTTCAACATTCGTCTGAGCACCACATCTCAAATACTTCGAATCTCTTCTGTTCCGGTTTTCCCTCCTTCCATGTTTCACTACCGTAGAGCGCTGTGCCCCAAGCGTACATTCTCAGAAATTTATTCCTCAAATCAAGTCCTACGTTGGCCAGAAAAGCCTTTTTTGCCACCGCTAGCCTGCTTTTGATGTCCTCTTTGCCCCATCCGTTACTGGTTATTTTGCTGCCTAGGTAGCAGAATTCCTTAATTTCATCTGCTTCATGACTATCATCAATTCTTATGTTAAGTTTCATGCTGTTCTCGCTTTCGTCTGTCCTCTATGTACTCTCAATCCATATTCCATACTCATTAGACGGCAATTTCATTCCACTTTCACTGAGGATATCACTGTTATCAGCGATCCTGATCGTTGATATCGTTTCACCTTGAATTTTAATTCCACTCTTGAACCTTTGTTTTATTTCTGTCATTGCTTCCTGGACGTATAATGGAACAGCAGGTGCGAAAAACTACATCCCTGCCTCGTACCGTTTTAAACCCGTGCACATCGTTTATGGTCTTCCACTCTTATTGTTCCCGCTTGGTTCTTATACATGTCTTATATTATCCATCTTCCCATGTAGCTTACCCGTATACCTCTCAAACTATGGAACATCTTACACCATTTTACATTGTCGAACGCTTTCTTCACGTCGACAAACCCCATGAACGTGTCTTAATTTTCCTTTAGTCTCACTGGTGTCTCTACCTTTCCTGAAGCGAAACTGACCCTCATCTAACACATCTCAATTTCCTTTTTCTTTCTTTTGTATATTATTCTTCTCAGCAACTTGGATGCAGGAGCTACTAAGCTGATAGTGTGATAATTTTCGCACTAATCAGCTCTTGCAGTCTTCGGAACTGTTAGGATGATATTTTTCCAACAGTCAGATGATATCTCGCCAAACTCATACATTCTACACACCAACGTGAATAGTCATTTTGTTGCCACGTCCCCCACTGATTTTAGAAATGCTGAGAGAATGTTATCTATCCCTTCTGCCTTATTTGATCTTCAGTCCTCCAAAGCTTTCTTAAATTCTGATTCTGGTACTGGATCCCTGTTTCTTCTTTCGTCACATCTCCCTCGTAGGCGCCTTCAATGTACTCTTTCTACCTATCCCCTCTCTCCGCTGCATTTAAGAGTGGAATTCCCGTTGCACTCTTAATGCTGTCACCCTTGATTCTAATTTCACCGATGGATGTTTTGACTTTCTTATTTGCTGAGACAGTCCTTCCGACAGTCACTTCTTTTTCGACTTCTTCAGATTTTTTATGCATTCATTTCGTCTTAGCTTCCCTGCACTTCCTGTTTATTTCAGTCCTCAGCGACATGTATCTCAGTATTCCTGAATTTCCCTCATCATTTTTGTGCTTCCTTCTTTCATCAATCAACTGAAGCATTTCTTCTGTTATCCTTGATTTCTTCGCAGTTACCTTCTTTTTACCTATGCTTTTCTTTCTACTTCTGTGACTGCCCATTTTAGAGATGTCCTTTCCTCTTCATCTGTACTATCTACGAGGTACTCCTTATTTCTGTATCTATAGCCTTAGAGAACTTCAAGTTTATCTCGTCATTCCTTAGGTCTTCTGTATCCCACTTCTTTGCGTATTGAGTCTTCCGGACTAATCTCTTGAACTTCAGTCTATTCTTCATCACTATCACATTGTGATCTGAGTCTATATCCGCTCCTGGGTACGCCATACAATCCAGTATCTGATTTCGGAATCTCGGTGCAACCATGAAGTAATCCGACTGAAATCTTCCCATATCACCCAGCCTTTTCCAAGTATACCTCCTCGTCTTGTGATTCTTGAACGAAGTATTCGCTGTTACTAGCTGAAATTTGTTACAGAACTCAATTAGTCTTTCTCGTCTTTCATTCCTTGTCCCAAGCCCATATTCTCCAGTAACCATTTCTTCTACTCCTTCCCCTACACACTGGACTTGCATTCGGGAGGACGACGGTTCAATCCCGCGTCCAGCCATCCTGATTTAGGTTTTCCGTTATTTCCCTAAATCACTCCAGGCAAATGCCGGGATGGTTCCTTTGAAAGGGCACGGCCGACTTCCTGCCCCTTCCTTCCCTAATCCGATGAGACCGATGACCTCGCTGTTTGGTCTCTTCCCCCAAACAATCCAATCCAATCCTTCCCCTACAACTGGAGTTCAGTCCCCCATGACTATTAGATTTTTATTTCGCTTTACGTACTGTTTACCCTTTCAATGTCCTCATATATTTTCTCTATCTCTTAATCTTCAGCTTGCGACATCGACATGTATACCTGGAATATCAATTCCGGTGTTGTATTGCTGTCGATTCTGATAAGAACAATCCTGTCACACTCTCTGCCCAACCTTCCTATTCATAACAAATCCTACTCCAGTTATACCGTTTTCTGCTGCTGTTGATATTACCCTATACTCACCCGACCAGAAATCCTTGTCTTCCTTCTATTTGACTTCAGTGGCACCTGCTATATCTAGATTGAGCCTTTGCGTCCCCCTTTTCAGATTTTCTAGCTTCCCAACGATAGTCAATCCTGGAATTGCACGACCTGACTCGTAAAACGTTATCCTACAGTTTTTTATTCAGTCTTTTTCTCATGATGACCTCTCCATTGGCAGTCCCCTACCGGAGATCCGAATGGGGTAGTATTCCGGAATCTTTTGACAACGGAGGGATCATCATGAAATTTTCAATTCCATTGCCTTCTACATCCTTATGCCGTTGATCATTGCTGATTCTTTCGCGTTTAGCGCAACTTCCCATCCCAAGGACAAGAGAGTGCCCTGAACCTATGTTCACTTCTCCGCCCTCTTTGACAAGGCCGTTGGCAGAATGAGGGTGACTTGTTATTCCGGAAGTCTTCAGCCGCCAGTGCTGATTATTAATCAAAATTTAAGCGGTGGCGTGTTTAGAACCCGCGGTAAAGGATGTTTTGATTATTAATCAAAGATACTAAACCCTTCTTTCCCCTCATTTTGTTCGTTATTGTTCGGATCGGACGTCAGTTGACACCCAGTTCAAGTTAGTCGTTGATCCATTTACTCAATTTTTTTTTTATTACAGAGTGTAGCTAACCCTCTGATCGAACACACTGAGCTACCATGCTGGCACCATAGACCACCCTCGATATGTTGGCTAAAATACTTCTTCAAAGTCTGCAGTAGACATAACACATTGTCAGAATCCATACTAAATGCTTTTTCAGAAAATTTTCCTACGTGTCTAATTCAAGAGACCACTCGAATGGCGAATTTTTCAATGTCAATAAACTTCAAAAACACATGTATATTTTAAGGTATTTTATTTTATTCTGAAAGCAGCCAGTTTCGGCAACTCATTTTGCCGCCGTTGGGCCCAATGCGCTTTTATCCAAGTAAACGAACTTATCGTATAGAGCCATAAAACATTGGATATCGTAAATTCCAATCGCTATACAAATACTTCATACGAAGACATCTGTCATGTCTTCGTATGAAGAATTTTTATAGGAAGATAAGGATTTCTGATCAGATGAGTGTAGAGTCATATCAATAGCAGCAAAAATTGGTATAACTATAGTAGGTTTGGTTATAAATTGGAAGGTAGGGCAGAGAGGGAGCTACGGTGAACACTTCAGTGAGATGATTGTTGGCATCAGAAGCTAGAGCAAACTAAAACCGCCTGTACTGGCTTAAACACAAATGCCGAAGTCGCAAGCAGAAGATGAAAAGATAGAGAAATTATATGAGGGTACTAAACGGGTAATTCAGTATGTGTAAGGCACCATGTCACGGATTGCGCGGCTCCTCCCGCCGGAGGTTCGAGTTCTCCCTCGGGCATAGACGTGTGTATATTGTTCTTGGCATAAGTTAGTTTAAGTAGTGTGTAAGTCTAGGGACCGATGACCTCAGCAGTTTTGTTCCTTCGGAATTCACATACATTTGATAATTTGAGTATATGAAGGGATGTGGAAATGTGTCATTGGGATAGGGTTGTTGGCGAAGGAGCAGAAGAACGGGTTAAGGGAGAATAAGGGCATGGTAACAGGAATGAGAGAAGAGAAAGACTGATTCAGTTTTGCAGTGAACTTCACCCAGCAACAGCGAATAATCTGTTCAGGAATCACGAGTGGAGGAGGTATACTACGAAAAGACTGGGAGATACGGGAATATTACAATTAGCTTACATCTTACTCAGGCTCAGATTCGGAAATAGGATATTGGGTTGTAAGGCGTAACTAGGAGCAGGTATAGACTCAGATTACAATGTAGTAGTGATGAAGAGCAGGCAGAAATTTAAGAGACCATCGAGGAAGAATCAATGCCCAACGAAGAAATGGGATACGGAAGTTCTAAAAAATAAAGAGATACGCTTGACGTTCTCTGAGGCTATAGATATGGCGATAATCCAAACTCAGTAGGCAGTTCAGTTGAAAGGTTGATCGATATACAGCACATTGCAGACAGTTATTTCCTGTGTCGTCTGTATCCTGACAGCCACAGCTACAAGAGGAATCTGAAGGGGCTCAGGTTAGCTACATACTGAGTTCAGGACATAGACACAAACTCCACCTGACACTCTCTTATATTCGCTATTGTTCTTGTAATATCCCCTGTAGCTGCGAAGGGCAGGGATCCGCATTGCCAGGAACCAGGTATCCTGAAGGGCAACGCAGAAAGCAGGTGTAAAACTTAACAATTGCTCATCCAGGTGGTGGAAAAAACCGCCTCAATGCGACTGGAGGATGACGTGATCATGAGACTGGGAAGGCATGAAACACTCAATGAGGCAGTCTATGGCTCAGTGTCGCCTGCGGCCACCGACTTATTTCCTGATCAGGCTATAACCCTTGTGTCTGAGGGTCTGGCGAGTTATGGGCCCTCAGCGGACGCCAGAATCTTCACCTCATCCTCAGACAAAGAGCTTGTAGGCAGTGGTGGTGTTTCTGCCACCGCAATTCCCTTGGTCTTGGGGGTCTTCTTTCTAGATTTCTCTCGCTGATCCTTGAGTTTCTCTGGCTGGGGGGGGCTTCACTGATTCAGTCTCTGGGACTGAGGATGATCGTGAAGCCCTATGACCAGCTGCTTTTGGGAACCTCAGTCACTGGCAGGTGTCATCTTTTCCACTAGCAGAACCTTCGGAAGGGAGTGACCCAAGGGAACCCTTCCTAGCGAGAGGAGCTGAAGACTTACAATTCGCAAGTTGAGAAGTGGGGACTGGTGCCCCCGATTGTTGGGGAGACAGTGCTCTCAATGTAGGTGACGCAGGAGCTACAGGGAGGGAAGTGTCCCCAACATCAAGGGAACAGGTGTAATATTCTGGCTCTGAGAGCCGACTCGAACTCGCAGAACTGATGGGGCTACAACTGTTCTTGTAGAAGCGACATAAGAGGAGGTCATAGCCACAGGATATAGTCACTCAAATTTCCTCTTGGCCTCAGTGTAGTTCAGTCGGTCCAGTGTCTTGTGTTCCATGATTTTCCTTTCTTGCTGTAAAATCCTGCAGTCTGGTGAGTACATGGAGTATTAGGATGGGATGGACATCCACAGTCTCAACATGTGGTGCTGGAAGTATAGCAGGAGGACATATGGCCGAACTTCCAGCACTTAAAGCACCGCATTCGGGGAGGGATATATGGCTTGACATCACAGCAGTAGACCATCACCTTGACCTTCTCGGGTAATGTGTCACCTTCGAATGCCAAGATGAAGGCACTGGTGGCAACCTGATTATCCCTCGGACACTGGTGGATGCGCCAGATGAAATGAACTTCTCGTCACTCTAAGTTGGTACGCAGCTCGTCATCAGACTGCAGAAGAAGATCCCTGTGGAATATAATACCCTGGACCATATTTAAGCTCTTGCGAGGTGTGATGGTAATGGAAACATCCCCCAGGTTGTTACAAGCGAGTAATTATCGTCTCTGGGAAGAGGATGTGCCGTTTTTGTCAATACTGACCCTGACCGCATCTTGTACAAGCCCTTCATCTCCCCAAATTCGTCCTCCAAATGCTCTACAAAAAACTGAGGCTTCATCGAGACAAAGGAGTCCCCATCATCAGCACTCGTACACATGAGGTACCGTGATGAATAAGGTTTTCTGCCATCTTTAGTCTGGCGTTCCTCCCATGGTGTGTCCATGGAGGAGAGCGATTTAGTATCATACTTCCTTGCACTGTACTGAGACTTGGAATGCTTAGAGACTGCTGGCGTTTTATCACCAGCAAATGATGACGTGGTACGCTTCATCATGCGTCATCCACCCTGATGCCACCCACTCTGTCCAGGGGCCCTCCCCACCCACACCACCCAGCCACAGCAAAGGCCACCTGGCAGGATGGCCATTGCTAAGAGTCCCGAGTCCCCAGGGTGACGGGCATCTACTCCTTGGCATACATGGGGATTTAATGGCTCAGGCATCAGCAAATCGATCACTGTGTAGTCCGAGGGCTACAACCAACAGGTACATGGTGGTCCCACCACAATGGACTGGCTACAGTGCTGGATGTGAGGTGCAAAGAATTCCATGGTCATTGTCGCTCAGAAAACGACACTGCATAGTGGGTGGAGGAAATCGCACCCAGGGAGGTATCATCGCTCAAGAGGTGGAGGATGAGTGGGAGTGCAATGCCACGACGAGAAAGTGGGCCAATTATCTCAATGCACAATGGACACAACGCACCATGTAAGGCGCCCTTCCCCAATTTGCTCGCTCTTCAGGAAAATTTTGAAAAAAGGAGGTCAGACCTTACAGAGGACTATCACATAATATCCGAAAGGTGAGAGACTCTTTTTAGTCGCCTCTTACGACAGGCGGGAATACCTCGGTCCTACGTAACCCCCGGGCCCACAGGGGAACTCCTGAGGGTTCCTTGTTTTGTGGGAGATTCGCCGATGATTAAAATTGGCTATGAATGTCACAGGACTTCTCTTGATACTTTAATTTTGCTTTGAGCAATCAATCACAACAATTGGTACAAATCCCTTTAACTTCTGTGAGCAGAGCGCACATCCCCATTTATCACCCTTATAGTAATAAGGTCGAAATCTCGATGACATATCATACAGTAGACCAATATTATTGTTCCAATCAAGTTATGTATTATCATGTTCATAATATACCTAATTCAGGAACACTTTTTCGTTGGCTAGGCTACAGGAAAATAATCTTCAGCCAAGATCGCTTGGTATTTCACTTTATTTCACAACGACGAGTTTTGACAGAATCTTGCTGCCATCATCATATCTTCCGAAAATTCTTATTAGCACACATACATGCCACCATTACAATGAGAACATTTTTCATTTATAGGAAACAACATCATGTTAGCTTGTCAAACAAATTATATGCCCATACAAAATCTGCATTTGTGGCCAAAGAACTTCACAGGAAAAACTCAGTTTATAGTTGTTGAATATGCTGGCTCCATAGTCACTTTTCCTCTCCTGTCTTCCTGTAGATCTCGAATAACGAATTTCTATTTCAATAGAAATCTTCATCATCCACCTAAGTCTTTAAGCCATTAGTAGAGCTGGATACTCAGAATTCCCACATACAGAAACTTAATGATATTTGAACTCCAGGCTTCAGCACACACAAAAGTTTCAGTCATGTCTCATCAGATGCAGAAATGTGCAGTACTTGCCTCTTAGATTTATCCAAAACAATTTTATTTTCCGCTTCTTTTGTTTTTTGAATTTATGCTTTATTATCTGTTGCACTTCCAACTAGGATCAGTTCCTGTTTAGCATTCATAATGCCTTGATCGTTATCCTGAAAGAAAGCCGTAAGCATCTGGAGAGGGATACACATATTAAAGTGATTACATACCGATCTGTCAGTGAACTACACATTTTGAAGAACGTTCAGAAAATTACGATGCTGAGACCTAAGTATTTAGTGTCAGTGTGACTCCAGTGATCCTTGTGTCGTCGACTTCAGTGCCATTTAGTTGGTATTGTATCTCTTGAAACAGGAAGGTGAATGCATTACGTGTGCCCTGCGATGTTTCTGCTGGGGCACTTCCACCATTCTATATAAATGTGCTTTCCAGGTACAGGAAACTGTTGCCTCTTGATCCTTAATCAGTATTCGTATCTTGTCGATCTTCCTAAACGTCTCCGAAGCCAATGGTTTGTGAGACACGTATTCCTGATAAGTGATTCGTGAGGAATTGTTATTTTGAGAGAGGTCATTGCAGAGTTTCAATCCAATATACTTGAAGAAATCTAGTTTTCGCAAGTTATCGCCTTGTTCTTCCACTGCTGGGTGGCATACCGACTTTTATGTGGATTATTTTTATACTTTATTGCCATAGTGCTGCTGCTGCTGCTACTGCTTCTGCAGATGGAGTTGTACCATTATTTCCTCTCCTCAAAGTGTCCCATCTTGGTCAATGACGCTCAATTTCAGATGGTCTAGCATTTTAACAGGTACTGGAAGACATACTAAACCGCTGGGAACCTCAATGAGTCTGTATCTTAAGCCCCTCACCCATAAACGGTATTTAGCAATCGGACATCAGGAAACTGATTTGAGCAATAAATTTTTCATTAATATTAGTCGAAACATGGCTCCTTGAGATACCATGTATTGAGTTTGTCGAACCTTCTCAGCTAAAGTTTATTGTATTTTTTGTCTTTTTTATCCCTGTTATAAAATTATTAAGGTTTGCACAGACGCTAAATCACGTGCACCCAGTCGTACTCTCGCGGGTTTATTGACAGCCCTGCAGGATTCAGACGTTAATCGAGTCCATACTGCGCGGTGTTGCAGTATTCTGAGTGCTCGCGGGGGCCCTACACGATATTAGGCAGGTATACCGGTTTCTTTGGCTCTTCAGTGTGTCTTCGGTTATATAAAACAATTTTGTCAAAGATAAATGCGAGAACATTTATGTAATGGGGTAATTTACTAGCAATTAGTATGATTTCTTCACTGGATGTTGTTGTGGAATAGAAAAGATGATCAAATCACAGTTTTAAACCTTGCTACACTGTGTCTAAGCGGCCGCTGACTCAAAATGGGCGGAGTGGTAGTTGGAGCTAGACCCATGGAACGTTCCATTTCGATAATCGTTAGGGAATTCCATATTCATAGACCCACTGTATCAAGAGTGTGCCGAAAATACCACATTTCATGCATCACCTCTCATCACGAAGAACGCAGTGGTGGACGGCCTTCACTTAACTACTGAGAGCAGCGGCGTTGCGTAGAGTTGTCCGTGCTGACAAACACCACTGCTAGAAAGAACCGCAGAAATCAGTAAGGGGCTTACGACGATAACCGTTAGAACAGTGCGGCGAAATTTTGCGGTAATGCGCTATGGCAGCAGACGACCGACTCGAGTGCAGCTCCTCTGCTCGACTCGTGACCATATCAGTTGGACCTCAGGTGACTGGAAAATTGAGGCTTTGTCAGACGAACTCCTGTTTCAGATGGTAAGAATTGATTGCAGGATTCAAGTGTGGCGCAGATCCCACGAAGCCATGGGCCAAAGTTTTCAACAAGCACTGTGCAAGCTGGCCGTGGCTCCATAATATCGTGGGTTGTGTTTACGTGGAATGGACTGGGTGCTCTGGTGCAACTGAGCCGATCATTGACTGGAAATGGTTATGCTCGGCTACTCAGACCATTTACGGCTATTCACGGACTTCATGTTCTCAAACAACTATTTCATGTCACAGAGCCATAATTGTTCGCGATTGGTTTGAAGAACATTTTGGAGAGTTCGAGGGAATGATTTGGCGACCAAGTTCGCCTCACATTAATCCCATCAAAAACCTTTTTTTTTTTTTTTATGATGCGGTCCGCCACGAAATTCTCTCCTGCGCCGACCTCTTCATCACAGAGTAGGTCTTACAACCTACGTCCTCAATTTTTTGCTGGATGGACTCAAGTCAGTCTTCCTCTACAGTTTTTGCCCTCTACAGCTCCCTCTAGTAAATTGGAAGTCATTCCCTCATGTCTTAACAGTGTCCTTCATCCTGTCCCTTGTTCTTGTCAGTGTTTTCCACATATACCTTCACACAGAACCTCATGCCTTACCTTATAAGTCCACCTAATTTTCAACATTCGTATGTAGCACTACGTCTCAAATGCTTCGATCCTCTTCCGTTGCGGTATTCACACAGCCGATGTTTCACTAACATACAATGCTGTGCTCCAAATGTACATTCTCAGTAATTTCTTCCTCAAATTAAGGCCTATGTTTTATACTAGTAGACTTACTGTATTTTGGCCATGAATGCCCTTTTTGACAGTGTTACTCTGCTTTTGATCTCCTCTTTGCTTCGCCACTGATTATTTTTCTGCCTAGGTAATACAATTTCTTAACTTCATCTACTTCGTGACCATCAGTGCTGATGTTAAGTTTTTCAATGTTCTCATTTCTGATACACTCATTACTTTCGTCTTTCTTGGATTTACTCTCCGTCCATATTCTGCATTCATTCGACTACTCATTCCATTCAGCAGATCATGTAATTCTTCTTCACTTTCAGTCGGAATAGCAATGTCACCAGCGAATCGTATCATTGAATCCTTTCACCTTAAATTTTAATCCCACTTCTGAACTTTTCATTTATTTCCATCATTGGTTCCTCGGGGTACAGATTGAACAGTGGGTGTGAAAGGCTACATCCTTGTCTTACACACTTTTTATTACGAGCACTTCGTTCTTGGTCGTCCACCCTTATTATTCCCTCTTGGCTGTTGTACATATTGTGTATGACCCCTCTCTCGCTATAGCTTACCCCTACTTTTTTTCAGAATTTCCAACGTCTTGCACCAGTTTACATTGTCGAACTCTTTTTCCAGGTCGACAAATCCAATTAACGCGTCTTGATTTTTCTTTAGTATTGCTACCATTATTAACCGCAACGTCAGAATTACCTCTCTGGTGCCTTTACCTTTCCTAAAGCCAAACTGATCATCATCTAACACATCTTCAGGTCTTTTTCATTCTTTTATATATCTTTCTTGTCAGGAACTAGGATGCAGGATCTGTTAAGTTGATTGTGCAAATATTATCTCACTTTTCAGCTCTTGGAATCTTCGAAATTGTGTGGACGATATTTTTTTTTGCCAAAGTCAGATGGTACGTCACCAGACTCATACATTCTACACGCCAACGTGAAGAGTAGTTTTGTTGCCATTTCTCTCAATAATTTTAGAAATTCTGATGGAATATTATCTATCCCTTCTGCAATATTCGATCTTAAGTGCTCCTAAGCTCTGTTAAATTCTAATTGTAATACTGGATCCCCTATCTCTTCTAAATCGACTGCTGTTTCTTCTTCGATTACATTAGACACACAGATGCCTTCAATGTACTCTTTCCACCTATCCATTTCTTCACATTTTTCATCCACCCACTTCCTATTTATTGTATCCATCAGCGACTTGTATTTCTGCACTCCTGAATTTATCTGAACGTTTTTGTTCTTTCTTATTTCATCGATCAGCTGAAGTATTTCTTCTGCTACCCATTGTTTCTTCGTAGTTACAATGATATTTTTCTTTCCAACTTCTGTGATTGCCCTTTGAGAGAAGCCCATTCCTCTTCAACTATACTGCCTATTGAGATATTCCTTATTGCCTTAGAGGACGCCAAGCGCACCTCGTCATTCCTTTGCACTTTCGTAGTTCGCTTAATTGTTTATTAATTATTCGTGACTAACCTCTTAAACTTCAGCCTACTTTCCATCACTGCCATATTGTGATCTAAAAATGGTTCAAATTGCTCTGAGCACTATGGGACTTAACATCTGAGGTCACCAGTCCCCTAGAACTTGGAACTACTTAAACCCAACTAATCTAAGGACATCACACACATCCATGCCCGAAGCAGGATTCTAACCTGCGACCGTAGCGGTCGCGCGGTTCCAAACTGAAGTGCCTAGAACCTCTCGGCCACACCGGCCAGCTATTGTGATCTAAGTCTGTATCTGCTCCAGGGTACACCTGATCTGATTTTGGAATCTCTGTCTGACCTTGATGTAATCTAAGTGAAATCTTCCAGTATCACCCGACCTTCTTCCAAGTATACCTCCTGCTCTTGTGATTCTTGAACAGAGTATTCTCTGTAACTAGCTGAAATTTATTACAGAACTCAATTAGTCCTCCTTCTCTCCCATTCCTTGTCCCAAGCCCAATCCTCCTGTAGCTTTCCCTTCTACGCCTTCCCCTGCAACTGCATTCCACACCCCCGTGACTGTAAGATTGTCATCTCCCTTTACTTACTGTATTACACTTCCAATGACCTCTTACACTTTCTCTTCATCTTCAGTTTGTGACGTCGACATGTATATCTGAACTACCGTTGTCGGTATTGGTTTGCTTTCGATTCTGATAAGAAATTGGAAATTGGTGGTAGGTTCTATAGGACCAAACTGCTGAAGTCGTCGGTCCCTAAACTTACACACTGCTTAATCTAACTTAAGCTAAGAACCACACACACACCCATGCCCGAGGGAGAACTCGAACCTCCGATGGGGGAAGGCACACGAACCGTGACAAGATGCCCTAGACCGCATGGCTACCCAGAGCGGCGGTTCTGATAAGAAGAACCCTATCACTGACCTGTTCAAAAAATTGGTTCAGATGGCTCTGAGCACTATGGGACTTAGCATCTGAGGTCTTCAGTCCCCTAGACTTAGAACTACTTAAACCCAACTAACCTAAGCACAGCACACACATCCATGCCCGAGGCAGGATTCGAACCTGCGACCGTTGCGGTTGCGCGGTTCCAGACTGAAGCGCCTAGAACTGCTCGCCACACCGCCCGGCTGACCTGTTCACAGCAGCACATTCTCTGCCCTGCCTTCCTATTCATAACGAATCCTAATTCTTTTACAACATTACTGCTGCTGTTGATATTACCCTAAATCCTTGTCTTTTTGTATTTCACTTCACCGACTCCTATTATATCTAGATTGAGCCTTTGCATATCTCTTTTCAGGTTTTCTATCTCCCATGCCACGTTCAAGCTTCTTACATTCCACGCCCCGACGCGCCCCGAACGTTATTCTCTCCTTGGGTATTCAACCTTTTTCTCATGGTCACTGTGGTGTCACCGCCAGACACCACACTTGCTACGTGGTAGCCTTTAAATCGGCCGCGGTCCGTTAGTATACGTCGGACCCGCGTGCCGCCACTATCAGACCGACCGCCGCCACACGGCAGGTCTAGAGAGACTTACTAGCACTCGTCCCAGTTGTACAGCCGACTTTGCTAGCGATGGTTCACTGACAAATTACGCTCTCATTTGCCGAGACGATAGTTAGCATAGCCTTCAGCTACGTCATTTGCTACGACCTAGCAAGGCGCCATTGTCAGTTGCTATTGATATTGTAAAGAATGTACAGACAAGTGCTACGTTCAACATTAATGGATTAAAGTTAAGTATTCTACCAGTTACCTCCTTTTTTCTAAGTTCTAATTACCTTGTCCTGGTCCAGACCCCACGCCAGCCTGCGTGAGCTTAAACGCTTGCCTTTCGGCTTCCTCTCAATTTAGTGGGTTGGTCTCCGGCCAATCCACAAAAGTCACCTAACGTTTGGCAGTCCCCTCCCGAATGGGGAACTATTGCGGTAACAGTGGAGAGACACTTTTTAGTTACGGGCCACATGTCCTGTGGATACACGTTATGTATATTTAATGTGGTAATTTCCATTGCCTTCTGCATCCTCGTGGCATTGGTATTTGCTGATTCTACCGCCTTTAGGGGCAATTTCCCACCCCAAGGACCAGAAGGCCCTGAACCTCTGTTGTCTTAAGCGATGATTGAAGAGTGGGCTGAGTGACGCTGCTCTTAAGTGAAAATCCAGCAGCGGTGGCTTATGCACTCTCCTGAGAGCGTGGCCACCGCCGCCGTCTCCCATTCGTTGCTGAGTTAGGCAACGACTATCCTTACATGTACTTCCATCATAAGATTCCAATTTTGACAAGGGGCCTCGTTTTTCGGACTACATTACACTTGTACATAAACAAAGCGGTTTACATCTAATGCAGGCTTTGGGCCCAGTCTTGGACTTGCAGAAAGTAAAACGGCTGACTGTGGGAGAATCCACTCACGTCTCGGCCGGCCACCGAGGAACTGGCTTCACACAATGCAGACGCGCCCTGCCCGCACAGCAGCGTCCCGATGGCGCATACACTTAGGACCACGGAACCACTTCGCCGGCCCAGCTGAGTCGCGTCCGAGACCACCTGAAGATGGTGACAAGTCAGCTTGCTAAAATATCGCTCTGTCTGGACGAAGCCACAATGAATATCTTATTATGCACAGGGAAAATCAGCTTAACGCAAGGTTAAACATTATCTCCCAAAACCATCTCTCTCACCACTGTGAAGCAGGTGCACGAATGTCACAATTTATTTTATCTGGGGAAACAATACAAGATAATGAAACTGTTCTCGAACACAAACTTCATTACTGAGCGACACGTAGTTGGAGGTGTACGCTTTTCAATTACCTCTGCTTTATGAATAAATCTGAAATGATGTGGCCATTACCCAACCTCTAGTATGCCACCTGCGATTCTGATAGGCTGCTTTCGCTTTAAATGTAGCATATATAATGCCGAATGCTGATGTTTACATCATAATTATCATGGGCGATTTAGTACAGGAGGTATGTATAACTGCATCTTGTCCTATATGAGGCCAGCTGTGGATCTCGACTGGAGATTCAAACTTTCAGATATAGTGCTACGCGCAGTTTTGCGTTAGATTTTAATTTATATACTTTCCGTACTACCTAGTTTTTAAGGCATATAAATATTGCAAACGTAATGAACAATAATAAACGTTTTCTACAGAATAATAGCTAAGCTTTTCTAAGAATTTTAGCTGACATGAGATAATAAAATCATAACAAACATTTTACAAAGTGCTCTATGATGTATGTCAAAAGCAACAGGCAACATAATAACAGTAGAAAATCTAAAATCCTATAGAAAGACGAATTACTCTGATTCACAATTGAAGGAAGAACCTACTGACTGTAGGAAGCATATGGCTTAAACAAGAAATAGCATTGGCAACGTTCTTAAAGAAAACACACTGTGAGAAAAATTAGTACCACAGTTTGCAGTGTTATTCAATGTATGTGATATTTATGTTTTCTTATGGAATATAAAATACTGTTAGATGCTAAAAATCAACTAAATCTCTATAAATGCAAAACTAATGTGCTGTACCATAGTGGCTGGCCCAGAATATTTGTATGCTTGATATTAATTTTACAAGGGATAATTTAGAGACATCAGAAAAATAATAGCTGCATTGTAGGTAAAATAAGGAAGTTGAATGAGATGTACTGAAGAAATTTACTGAAGTACACAGACACATCGAAGGTAGTAGCTAAGAGATAGCGAGGGTTGACCTTTCTCTAACGTGTATACAGAACGACTAGTGACCAATATAAAAATACCTTTTATTATTTTCTGGAAAAATCCGTCAAATTACCTTGTTTCTATCAATGATACGAACAGGGAACAATATTCAAAATTCGGAAGGAATATAGTAAACTCTCTTAGAATGGACTACTGAAGTTAGTTGGCGCATTGTGCAACGTTAAAAGCACGTGTTTGACCACTATTCTCCATAGAAAACATTTCTGTCTGATTTAGGAGTGGCTGGACCAGGTGCTAAACGTATCATACACTGTCCATTGTGTTCGAAACACACATGAAAAGTTATCAAAAGTTGTATTAACGGGCGGAAGTAAACGACAATAAAGAGCGGAGGTGAATAAATATTGAAAAACCGTGAAATGACAAATAAATCGGAGGAAAGATGTATTAATATGATGCTTGTCGGATAAAACTGCGATTCATTTACAAAACTGATTACTTACAACTTTTACGTGCGACTTTTACTTGAATACTCAAAATGTGTGGTATGTATATCTGAATGTGATTACGGAAGATTTAAAAAGGACAGTACCAATAGTTACATGCCTGTTCATCTTGTGAGAATGTTGCAGTAATGGCTAAACAACCTGAAATGCCAGTGGTTCGAGAAAAGCCGAGACGATTTTCTCGGAAACAACTTAAAAAATTAAAATAACTGTTTTTCATGATGGCATTTACGAATATTCTTCAATCGTCTACTTAGTAGAGCCTTAGCGGAAGGTAAAATAGATTAATAACTATCCAATCAAGATACGTATAAGAATAAATCTCCTGATGGTAATACAGGAATGTAGATTACAAAATACATCCTTTGCTATTATTTTATAATGCCTGAAAATTTGTGAAACTTACAAAATGAAACTAACGAAACGGAACTGTTGTGTAGAATATCTGTCGCTGCATAAATTATAAACACTTGTTGGCAAATAATTTATTTGAAATGTCGGAATTGTTTGAGTGTACAAACGGACGCGTCACCCCAACAAAATCAAAATGCCCTTAGAATTCTATCATCAGTTTCTAACATGCAGTGTCTTTTAGTTAGATATTATTCATATGTACACTCAGTTCTTAGCTATGGCATTCTTTTTTGGGGAACAAACGCACAAAATATGAACACAATTTTCAAACTCCAGAAAAGAGCCATAAGAATAGTAACCATAAATACTAGTCGAGCTCATTGTAAAGACCTGCTCAGAACATTGGGGATTTTAACTGGTCCATGTGAATACATTTACCAGTCAGTTGTACACATCAAAAATAACTTTGGTAATTACTGCACAAACAGCTCTGTCCATGACCATGCAACAAGAGATAGACTCAACTTTAGTTACCAAGAAAAAAATAAGCATCAAACTTAAAACAGCACTTTCTACAAAGGGATAAAACTGTACAATAAATTAGCAAAAGAGATTAAAGAAATTGAAAAAATACACTTATTTATAAAGGTAGCTAAAAAGTACTTGTTGTGCAATATATTTTATACACTGAAGGATTACTTAGATAAAACAGAGTAGGGGTTTGATAAAACAATGTTATACAAATAAATAATAATAATAATAATGATTATAAAATAACCAACATTCCACACAACACCTTCGCTTTATGTTCTTTTCTTCCTTCTTTTTTTCCTTTCTAGAAATACTTACCCCCACGTTATGCACAGCACAATACTAACACCTCTTCTTCTTCCTGAGCTCGACATCTCACTTATTATGGAAGGATGCTGACTCAGTTTTTCAGGATAGCAAATGGGAAGTTGCGGTGCAGAAAATGGTCCAGAGATCATTAGTGTGTGTGTGTGTGTGTGTGTGTGTGTGTATGTGTATGTGTGTAGTGAGTGAAGTGTTATGAAACTGTGTGTATAGTGTGTGCAGTGACTGACAGTGAGATATGAGACAACAGTGTGGCATTACATTATTTAATAAGTTAATTGTAAAAAACGCATTGTATGCCAGGAGTAAATCTAATGATTGTCTCTAATTGGAAGTCTGTAACTAAATGTGTATACGAATTAGCTCAATTTAAATTGATCTAAACTTGGAAATACTTTTTGTAAATACTTTAACATGTCCTATATCCTTGTAAAAAGAGATTTACGGATGGAGAAAGCTACTACAACAACAACAACTACTACTACTACTACTACTAGAGCACTCTTGCATGGCGGTACGAGTCAGCGCAGGCCGGGCTGATGCTATTGCTTCTGTAGTATACGTTATTCTTCTTGTTTTACTGTGCATGTTAATACATACGGATAAAACAGATATCGCGCTAATCTTGGACCGCTCAAACGAGTGGGCACCTAAAAATCTGCTTTTCAGAATCATTTCCCTCATAACTGGAAACAAGAAAGCTCTGTCCGTCGAGACTGGGCGCCGCATGGAGGGCGTGATGTGCAGTATTTTCTTGGGCTAACTCCAGCTACAGACTACAAAATCTAAATTGGAAATATATGCAGAAACATCAGAGAAAATGCGCCCGATGACGATATGGAGAGACACCCTATAGATACTGGCTGACATTCTTTTCAGACGTGTCAAATCACAAAATCATTTTACTTGAACAGTGAATATAAACGCTCACTAGATTACATTTCGTAAGTAGACCAACTCAGATATCTGTGAACTGGTGAGAATATACAAGGCGAGAGGAAATAGCAACAGAACTATAAGAGCACAGAAACTGTCCACGGAGTCACTGTGAGAGACCAGACTGGGCGATAAGAGAGTCGTCCAGCGAGATCCACGTGTCTCTCGATGGGTCCACTATCGTGGCCGCTCTGGACACTGGCGGAAGTGACATCGATCCCCCACCCGCGGCCGAGTAGAAGGTGATTCCAGAGTTTGGCTGGCAGCGAAATACTTTCCTAGGGGGCGATGACAAGGCCTTCTCAGTTCGTCTGACGGATAGGTTTCGGGCGCTGTTTGTGGCTGACGAAGTCTCTCATCGATATGAAGTCGCTCGCACTGTCACAAAGGAATGCTCTCGGCCTGCAAGGTCTGGCCATCACTGAGGGTGGGATTACTGATAGTTCTGAGCTCAAACGTTACCCATTAGGGATGTGGCTGTGAAGGAGGAGAAGGAACCCATGTGCACTCTGTGTCCATACGGGGAGGACTACTTTTGTATGTGAAGAGGATGTTTCCGGATGCCGTGAAGAGCAGGGAGTGCAGCCAACTACAGGAGGCGCTCATGTTGGTCCTAACGATATGTGTATCTCTGGATCAGAAGAATTCTCTCTGGTTTCAGGCGGGTAGCTGTAATAGTGAAGACTGCCAGTCTTGCTTGCGAGATGAAGGCGGAGTTCACCATCTGTAGTATCGTCGACAGAACTGATTGTTGTTCTTTGGTACAGAAACTAGCGGAGGGTCTGAGCCAGTGGCTTAGTCGGTTCTGCGACCACGTAGGTTGCAGATTCCTCTCGACTGGCGCCAGAAGATGGTGGGTTTACGAGTTCCGCTATAAAAGGTCAGGAATCCACTACATGCAGGAAGCAACTACACGGGTAGCGTGGGCTGTCTGGAGGGAATTGGGCGTCTGTTCATGTTAGAGGCTCTCGGGGAAGTGCAGGAAGAGCTTCAGTTTCAAAACGTGAAGGATGAACACAGGAAGAGACATAGGAACAATGAATATTGTAATTGTGAACTGTCGTAGCTATGTTGAATCAGAGCTCCAAGCGCAGCTGGAAAGCACTGAATCTCAAGCAGTTATACGCACGGAAAGCTGGCTAAAGTCGGAAATAAGTTCAGCCGAAATTTTTCCAGAGGACCTAACCGCCTTCAGAAAGGATAGATTAAATACAGTTGGTTGTGGAGTATTTATTCCAGTCAGAAGTAGTTTACCTTGTAGTGAAATTGAAACATATAGTTCCTGTGAGTCATTATGGTTGGAGGTTATACTTGACAACCGGAATAAATTCATAATTGGTTCCTTTTACTGATCCCAAATTAAATGATACAGTTGTTGAACAGTTGAAAGGAAACTTGAGGTCATTCACCCCACTCATACAACAGAAATTGGCGGTGACTTCAATATACCTTCGATATGTTGGCGAAAATACACGTTCACAGTCGGTGGTAGGCATAAAAAGTCGTATGAAATTGTAGTGAATGCTTTCTCAGAAAAAAAGTTATTTTGAACAACTAGTGCACGAGGCCTTTTGAAGGGCAAATGGTTGCGAAAACATACTTGACCTCTTAGCAACAAACGGTTCTGACCAAATAGGGAGCATCACGATGGATACGTAGATAAGTGACCACAAATTTTGTTGTAGCTAGACTGAATGCCGTTACATCCAAACCCACCAAAAATAAATGCACAAGTTTGTTGTAGCTAGACTGAATACCGTTACAACCATACCCACGAAAAATAAATGCAAAATACATCTATTTTAAATGGCAGATAAAAATTCGCTAGATACCTTAAGAGACAGTCTCCACTCCTTCAAATATGCTGTGTAACCGTAGACAAAATGTGGTTTATATTCAAAGAAACCGTATCGATGGCCATTGCCTTGAAACAGAGCAGAAAATCCAGAGAGATTCTGGTCGTATGTAAAGTATACCAGTGGCAAGACAGTGCCTTCTCTGCACGGTAACAATGATGATGTTATTGATGACAGCGCCACTAACGCAGGTTATTAAACACGGTTTTCTGAAATTCCTTGACGAAAGAAGACGAAGATAGTATTCTAGAATTCGAATGAAGAACAACAGCCAAAATGAGTTACTTAGAAATAGATGTCCTCCGTGTCGCAAAGCAGCTTAAGTTACGTGATAAAGGAAAGACCTCCGGTCCAGATTGTATATTAATCAGGTTCCTTTCATAGTATGCTGATACAACAGCGTCGTACTTAGCAGTCATATACGCCCGCTTGCTCGTAGATAGACCGATACCCAATGACTGGAAAGTTGCAGAAGTCACATCAATCCCCAAGAAAGGAAATTGGGTAATCCGCTGAATTACAGACCCATCTCATTAATGTCGATTCGCTGTAGGATTTTGGAATGTACCTATGCTCAAACATTAGGAATCATCTCGAAGAAAACGATTTATTGGCAAATAGCCAACATGGATCCAGAAAATGTCTTTCTTGATAAACACAAGTAGTTCTTTATTCTCACAAAGTAATGAGTGCTGCCGACAAGGGACGTCAAATTGATTCCATATTTTTAGACTCCCAAAAGGATTTTGACACCATTTCCCACAAGCGACTTCTAATTAAATAGCGTGATTGTGAAGTATCTCAGTTGTGTGACTTGATTCGTGATTTCCTGTCAGAAAAGTCACAGTTCGTAATAACCCCCGGAAAGACATAGAGTAAAACAAAGGTAATATCTGACGTTCCCTAAGGAAGTGTTATAGGGTCTCTGTTGTCCCTGATCTACATACATTATTAAGGAGACAATCCGAGTATTGATCTTAGACTGTTTGCAGATGATACCGCCATTTACCGTCGGATAATGTCGTCAGATGATTAAAACGAATTTCAAAACTATTTAGACAAGATATGCGTATGGTGCAAAAAGTGGCAACTGATGCTAAATTATGATAAGTCGTCCTCACGAGCACTAAACAGAATCAGCTGAATTTCAGTTTCACAGTAAGTCACACAAACTAAAAGGCTGCAAACTCAATTAAACGCTGAGAGGCTACAATTACGAATAATTTAAATTGGAACAATCACATAGATATTGTTGTGGGGAAAATAAAACCAAAGATTGTAATTTATTGGCAAAACAGAAAATGTAACAGGTTTGCTAAAGAGACTGCTTATACTACGCTTGTGCGCCCTCTTCCGGAGTATTGTTGTGCGGTGTGGGGTTTGCGTCAGATAGGACTGTGGAGATCATTGAAAAAGTTCAAAGAAGATCGGCTCGTTTTGTACTATCGCGAAATAGGGGACAGAGTGCTACAGATATGATACACGAATTGGGGTATCAGTCATTAAAAGAAAGGCGTTTTTCGCTGCGGCTGCACCTACTCATTAAATTTGAATCACCAACTTTCTCTCAGCTTGTTAAAATATTTTGTTGGCGCCCACCTACAAGTGCAGAAAAGAACATCATAACAAAATAAAAGAAATCAGAGCTCGCGCGGGGAGTTTTAAGTGTTCGTTTCTCCCGCTCGTTGTTACAGAGTGGAACACTAGAGAAATAGCTTAAACGTGGTTCGATGAACACTCTGCCAAGCACTTAATTGTGTCCGTTGGACACTGTAGACACTGTAGACCGGCAGTACACTGTGGATATTTTGATTATCAAATACGCCAGGAGAAACGCAAGAATCACTTAATTCTGGGTTGCAAAGTGAAATGTAGATCTAGATGTAGAATAAAAAATACAAATGGTATGAGGTAAGATGATGGTATTATGACATGTCAAGACAGGAACACTGTAAAAATCTGAAACTTTGCTAATTTGTTTCAGGGAAACAATGAAAAAAAGAATATAAAATTGGAGAAAGTTTTAGGAAAAAGTTTAGAATCGAAATGCGAATGTGCGGTTTAGATCAAATTACAAGAAACCAGCTGAACAGCAGAAAGATGTCACAGAAACTACAGAGGAAGGGACATTTGCAGAATGGATAACAACATATTCCCAAAAACAATTCTGTGTCTTGCCTTATCAATGACAAGTCGCTGGAAAACAGCAGGAAGAATTCAGGGAAAAATTAGAGGAAATGATTATCAGTGAAAGATCGTTAAAAGCAGGCGTGAATTCAAAACCATAATTCAAAACCTTTGGTAAAGGCATTGCACTACAGGTTGCATAGAAGTATGCAAAAAAAAAAAACTGTTAGAATTGTTGAGAGAATGCTGGGAGGGTGAGAAAAAAAATTACTACGTAAGTTCAATTGCTTGCCACAGTCGCACACAGCAAATCATTAAAGGAAAAGACATCTGTTTGTTAACATTCAACCTTATGTTTTTCATGCTTAGTATAATAAGTATCTATTTTATGACCCAGTCACAGGTATAGTGTAATTCAGAACCATATTTTACAAACGCCGCCTAGTCGGTCGCCAAAAACAAACAAGTGCTTGAGGCAAGGGCAAACGGCAGTGGCGCAGTTTGCACGGAAAATGGGGGGAAGTCGTTTGGGCGGCCCATCCAACGCTCACAATCTCGCACCGTTGATGAATCTGCTGGCAAGTGAACGTTTCGCTGATGGCTTTTCGATTGACGCGACCTGAATTTCCCTTTTTTTCCGCCGGTACTCCATCAAGCGGTAGAAGAGCAGTATATTCGAATCAGATTTTACGGGACTTAGTGTCTCAGAAATATGACTGTGATACCTCTTCTCTTTCTTCCTGTTACCCAATCGGAGGGTGACTTACTACAGTCCTTCTTCATACATCTTCTTTCCATTTCTGTATATTCTGTGCATTCTGTTCCACTTACAATTCCCGACTTTTAATTATTCGTTGCCTGAACTATTGCATCAAACGAGAATGCGTTTTTAAATTTAAGTTTTGCCTCGGGCTCCGTCGTTTGCAAATGTTTCTTCTGCGCACATGCCTACTTAGGACTGCACTTTGCTTCAACTAGCAAAATTTTTCGTTCGTTATACTGCATCGAATTTATACTATCAGCAAGTGTGGCGCATATCTAGCATATATGCATCTTCTCCGATTTGTACTAGTTCTATTCATTCTATTTATTTATACCTTCGAATCCCTCCATCAGTAACAATTTTATTCTGCAAATGACTTATATATATTGATTCTTCTTCTTTGAAAACTGGTGTTGAACTCTGGACCCAGTATATTTCTGCCTTGTTTTGTCATAAAATTTGAACATCTGTTTTGTTAATGTGTTATCACACATTTTATGCAAATGACCACACAGTATCATTCTCGTTGGTTTCCTTGATCCCTTATACTTTTTACTATGTGATGGATTTCATTTCCCAACTACCTGAAATCTGTTGACGCAGTGTTTTTCTTGTAATTCTTCTTTCCGTTACTCCTCTCATTTTATTTTCACTACTGAGATTATTTTTCTCTTGATATTGTCTGCTTATAAAAGTTTTCCCACAATGACCGAAGCAGGAGAGATGAATTAAAATTTGTGCTGTGGCCGGGACTCGAACCCGGATCTTCTTGCTATAGTGACGATGTAAAGGAAAATAAGCGGAACTCTGTGTTGCGGAGGGCACTCAGCTTCGTGCAGCAGTGTTGACTATAGTGCTGTGGTGGTATAATGGGTAGCATTTCTGCCTAGATGTTGCAAGAAGACCCGGGTCCGAGTCTCGGGAACATAACGAATTTTGATTAATTTCTTCTGCTTCGGTCATTATATATATATATATGAATAAGCCGACGCAATTTTTTTAAGTCATTTTGTATCTTCCTACAGTCACTCAATGTCAAATCTTCCTACAGTCACTCAATGACGACCACTTTCCGCACACCACAACATCAGCCTACAGCAACAGATTTCTATACACTCTGTCTGTCTGATCATTTATGTATATGAGGAATAAGAGCGGTCCTATCACACCTCCTTCAGAAATTCGTGACGATATCGTAAGATATTATTTTATCACGATAAATTTCGGCGTTAGAACTTTCTCAAACGGAACGTGCAGAAACAGTATTGATCACATAAATACAAGCAGCTACCAAACGGATTCATCAGTATGTCTGTGTCTCTGGGATATGTTGATTAAATTTTCATCCTCGTGTGACTTTATCTTCAATACAAAAAAAGTCATTCGTACAAAAAAATGGCTCTGAGCACTATGGGACTTAACTTCTAAGGTCATCAGTCCCCCAGAGCTTTTTTTTTTTTTTAAAAAATCTTTATTAACACAATACACAGAGCTTAGAACTAATTAACACAATACACATAACTTAGAACTAATTAAACCGAACTAACCTAAGGAAATCACACACATCCATGCCCGAGGCAGGATTCGAACCTGCGACCGTAGCGGTCGCGCGGTTCCAGACTGTAGCGCCTAGAACCGCTCGGCCACCCCCGCCGGCAGTCATTCGTACAGACGGTGTGCTGACGTGCTGGCAGCTGCGTTTGTGTAGCGGTAATGCAGTTCGGAGATAGCTACACAACATGCCCCGAAAATGTCCACATGCAGCTTATCGCCATCTTTCAGACTTTGAGAAAGATCGAATCATTAGCACGAGGGAGATGACGGGGAGATACCTACAGATCTCACAAGCCGTTGGTTGTAGACCAAAGATTGCAGAAAGAGTGTTGACGAGATGGAGCGAGGACAACAGTCTGGCAAGAACAGAAACCTTGAGTCCTTCCATAGAAACTCACCGCAAGAAGAATGTAGGACTGCTAGTCTGCATTAGACTGCATCTGACGAATACACCGTCGGTAGCAGTTTACTGGAAGCAGAATGAGATCTCCAGTAGCCATTTGTCGATTACCGCAGACACCACATCAGAAACAACGGAGGCAGGCATTGTGTATAGCCACAGTGCACTAGGGTACTGACATCCTGTCTTTGATGTTCGGTGAAGAGTCCCTTTTTCTGTTTGTGACGGTCAAATCGACCTGTGACAGATCACAAGAAGCGACAATTCTCAAGACCCATACCTCTCCAATTCCTGGAACATGGTGCACCTTACAAAACACTTGTAAGACCGAATCTTGAGCATAGTTAATCAGCCTGGAACATTTACTAAGTTGGTTAATACAAGATATAGAGAAAATCCAAGGAAAGCAGCATGTTTCCCCACGGAGTCATTTAGTAAGAGCGAGAGCTATACGGAGATGCTCAACAAACTCCAGCGCGGACACTACAATATAGCTGCTGTGCTCCACGAAGAGCTAACTGTTAAGACTCCGAAAGAATACTGTTCTATAACGAGCGGGCAATGTGTTATATCCTTCAGCGTGTGTATCGCGAAGTGGCTACAGCCAGAAGAACGACATTAGAGCTCATACAGAGTTTTATTCACAGTCGTTCTTCCCGTGCGCCATTCGCGGATGAAATAGGGGGTGGTGAGGGGGGAGGGGAGGAGATAGTGATAACAGAAGTATCTCCCGCCACACACCTTAAGGTGGTTTTCGGAGTGTAGATGCAGACATGAAAACAGAATTGATTCAACAATACTTGAAGAGAGACTGAATAGTCGCCATTATGTGACAAGAACCTCTTTACATATCTACAACAAAGCATCTTCTCAGCGTCTAAAGAAGACAGAAAAAATCTTCTACTCAAACCTCTCCAACACAACACATATAATCACAGTTGTGCGACATAATGCCAGATACTAGGAATGAGCCTCAGGGTACACCCTGTTGTCATTCCCTTTAGCCGGCCGGAGTGGACGTGCGGTTCTAGGCGCTACAGTCTGGAACCGAGCGACCACTACGGTCGCAGGTTCGAATCCTGCCTCGGGCATGGATGTGTGTGATGTCTTTAGGTTAGTTAGGTTTAAGTACTTCTAAGTTCTAGGGGACTGATGACCACAGATGTTAAGTCCCATACTGCTCAGAGCCATTTGAACCATCAATAGAGAGGTAGCAAATGTGCCGGTCAGGAGGGGGGTTAGTCACGGATGTCACTGTGTAACAAACATATCATGGGTGCTTCAATCTTTCTAAAGCAGCCCAAATCAACTATTGATGACGCCACCGTGAAGCGCAAACGTGAAGGAACTACCACACCTAAACCAGAATCAGGCGAACCTCATTACTGACGTATCGCGTCTGTCGAGCATTGCGGAGAATGGTTGTAAAAATTCGAAAGAAAGGAATCAATCGCGTGTTCCAAAGTGCTACCAGCAGTGCACACAGCAGAATAACTATACAGGGTGTTACAAAAAGGTACGGCCAAACTTTCAGGAAACATTCTTCACAGACAAAGAAAGAAAATAGGTTATGTGGACATGTGTCGGGGCACGCTTACTTTCCATGTTAGAGCTCATTTTATTACTTCTCTTCAAATCACATTAATCATGGAATGGAAACACACAGCAACAGAACGTACCAGCGTCACTTCAAACACTTTGTTACAGGAAATGTTCAAAATGTCCTCCGTTAGCGAGGATACATGCATCCACCCTCCGTCGCATGGAATCCCTGATGCGCTGATGCAGCCCTGGAGAATGGCGTATTGCATCACAGCCGTCCACAATACGAGCACGAAGAGTCTCTACATTTGGTACCGGGGTTGCGTAGACAAGAGCTTTCAAATGCCCCCATAAATGGAAGTCAAGAGGGTTGACGTCAGGGGAGCGTGGAGGCCATGGAATTGGTCCGCCTCTACCGAATCTGTTGTTGAGAAGCGTACGAACACTTCGACTGAAATGTGCAGGAGCTCCATCGTGCATGAACCACTTGTTGTGTCGTACATGTAAAGGCACATGTTCTAGCAGCACAGGTAGAGTATCCCCTATGAAATCATGATAACGTGCTCCATTGAGCGTAGGCGGAAGAACATGGGACCCAATCAAGACATCACCAACAATGCCTGCCCAAACGTTCACAGAAAATTTGTGTTGATGACGTGATTGCACAATTGCGTGCGGATTCTCGTCAGCCCACACATGTTGATTGTGAAAATTTACAATTTGATCACGTTGGAATGAAGCCTCATCCGTAAAGAGAACATTTGCACTGAAATGAGGATTGACACATTGTTGGATGAACCATTCGCAGAAGTGTACCCGTGGAGGCCAATCAGCTGCTGATAGCGCCTGCACACGCTGTACATGGTACGGAAACAACTGGTTCTCCCGTAGCACCCTCCATACAGTAACGTGGTCAACGTTACCTTGTACAGCAGCAACTTCTCTGACGCTGACATTAGGGTTATCGTCAACTGCACGAAGAATTGCCTCGTCCATTGCAGGTGTCCTCGTCGTTCTAGGTCTTCCTCAGTCGCGAGCCATAGGCTGGAATGTTCCGTGCTCCCTAAGACGCCGATCAATTGCTTCGAACGTCTTCCTGTCGGGACACCTTCGTTCTGGAAATCTGTCTCGATACAAACGCACCGCGCCACGGCTATTGCCCCGTGCTAATCCATACATCAAATGGGCATCTGCCAACTCCGCATTTGTAAACATTGCACTGACTGCAAAACCACGTTCGTGATGAACACTAACCTGTTGATGCTAAGTACTGATGTGCTTGATGCTAGTACTGTACAGCAATGAGTCGCATGTCAACACAAGCACGGAAGTCAACATTACCTTCCTTCAATTGGGCCAACTGGCGGTGAATCGAGGAAGTACAGTACATACTGACTAAAATGAGCTCTAACTTGGAAATTAAGCCGTTTCCGGACATATGTCCATATAACATCTTTTCTTTATTTGTGTGTGAGGCATGTTTCCTGAAAGTTTGGCGGTACCTTTTTGTAACACCCTGCATTTATGTAATTCAAGTTATTGGGGTACAACGGTGAAGCATCTCCTCATAAGGCACATATTTCTGTATTCATGCTCGAGATCGCTTCAAGAGCGCAGCCACTAGACCGCGAATGACTTGGAGTGCTAAATCACGCTATACCATGTGGCAATCAGATGGAAGGGTCTGAGTTTTATGAATGCCATCAGCTGTGAAGTACACGCAAGGTGGTGTTACGGTATGGGCGTTTGTCGCTGCTACTGTGTGGTCTCCTTATTCCACTTACGAAAGCATCAAATGTGGAAGGGTACGAACAAATTGTACAGCATTATGTACCGTGTACAGTACAGGACCAATTCGGAGACGATGAGCGTTTGTATCAGCTTGACAGTGCATCATGTCATACAGCAGCACCACCGAGCCAATAATTTATGGACAACAAAATTACTGAAATGAACTGGTCTGTCCAGGAGCGTGTTCTGAATTGAATGGAACACCTTTGGGATAAGTTGGGATAAGTCTAAATGTCGACCTCGCTAGAGACTCCAACGTCCAACATCACTAACTCCTCTGGATTTGGTTCTTGAGGAATAATGGGCTGCCATTCCTCCACAGTTATGAGACACATAATCGAAAGTGTTCTCAGCTTAGTTAAAGCTGTTGAACAGCCTAATGGTGGACACTCCTTATAAATGTCCAATAATAGGTGTGTGTGTATACTGTTGATGAGTTACGGTAGATTCCAGAAAGTTTCCGCAACAACCTAACTGCAGCTCACACCACAAATGCATTGAGGAATGTAAGAATTCTTAACTGAGCTACCGTCCCATGCCCTGCCAACCTACTAGCATGTCGAGGATGCAAAGGAATGACGTACTTCCGTAACATCTACAGCCAGCAAACTTCGTGAAGTGACAAAATATTGCTCAAGATGACATGTGGAGGCCGCTTCCATGCCACAACGTATACAAGGACGTAATCACGCCCGCAGAGTGTCACTTCATACTATTGTTAATGATGTTCATGAGTTCCGAATGAAATGAAAGTCTGAAATGTGCCTGTAGTTGGCTATTTGATTTTCTTACCATCTACTTTATTCTTTCCAGGTCTATAAATTTTATCTTACAACTCTCTCTGAGGCAGTAAGTTAGTCAGCTTCCTGGTACATTCCTCAACTCTTTGGATGATCACGGCGTCGGGAACTTTGTCTTTGCTGTTCTGTTGGCTCTCAGGTAATTACAGGGCCTGGTGGTAGGGTATGCCAAGTGCTTCTGGTTCTAAATGAAAGTCATCCATTTCTTTTCTCAGTAGTCCTCCAGTAGAGTCGACTGTTGTTGCTCGGAACGATGAGACGTGCTTTGTAATGATGTTTGGAAGAACAGATTTCTACGGTAAATGTATTTGTCTGACACCAAACCAGGACGATGAATAATTGTACGACGCATTAGTCACCAGTAACATAGTTCCTTGGTAAATTTATTGTAGCGAAGTCCCTGCCGCTGTATGAGGTAAATGGTAGGCCGCCATTTTGTATCACTATACAGTGTGTTACAAAAAGGTACGGCCAAACTTTCAGGAAACATTCCTCACACACAAATAAAGAAAAGATGTTATATGGACATGTGTCCGGAAACGCTTAATTTCCATGTTAGAGCTCATTTTAGTCAGTATGTACTGTACTTCCTCGATTCACCGCCAGTTGGCCCAATTGAAGGAAGGTAATGTTGACTTCCGTGCTTGTGTTGACATGCGACTCATTGCTGTACAGTACTAGCATCAAGCACATAAGTACGTAGCATCAACAGGTTAGTGTTCATCACGAACATGGTTTTGAAGTCAGTGCAATGTTTACAAATGCGGAGTTGGCAGATGCCCATTTGATGTATGGATTAGCACGGGGCAATAGCCGTGGCGCGGTGCGTTTGTATCGAGACAGATTTCCAAAACGAAGGTGTCCCGACAGGAAGACGTTCGAAACAATTGATCGGCGTCTTAGGGAGCACAGAACATTCCAGCCTATGGCTCGCGACTGGGGAAGACCTAGAACGACGAGGACACCTGCAATGGACGAGGCAATTCTTCGTGCAGTTGACGATAACCCTAATGTCAGCGTCAGAGAAGTTGCTGCTGTACAAGGTAACGTTGACCACGTTACTGGATGGAGAGTGCTACGGGAGAACCAGTTGTTTCCGTACCATGTACAGCGTGTGCAGGCACTATCAGCAGCTGATTGGCCTCCACGGGTACGCTTCTGCGAACGGTTCATCCAACAATGTGTCCATCCTCATTTCAGTGCAAATGTTCTCTTTACGGATGAGGCTTCATTCCAACGTGATCAAATTATAAATTTTCACAATCAACATGTGTGGGCTGACGAGAATCCGCACGCAATTGTGCAATCACGTCATCAACACAAATTTTCTGTGAACGTTTGGGTAGGCATTATTGGTGATGTCTTGATTGGGCCCCATGTTCTTCCGCCTACGCTCAATGGAGCACGTTATCATGATTTCATAGGGGATACTCTACCTGTGCTGCTAGAACATGTGCCTTTACATGTACGACACAACAAGTGGTTCATGCACGATGGAGCTCCTGCATATTTCAGTCGAAGTGTTCGTACGCTTCTCAACAACAGATTCGGTGACCGATGGATTGGTAGAGGCGGACCAATTCCATGGCCTCCACGCTCTCCTGACCACAACCCTCTTGACTTCCATTTATGGCGGCATTTGAAAGCTCTTGTCTACGCAACCCCGGTACCAAATGTAGAGTCTCTTCGTGCTCGTATTGTGGACGGCTGTGATACAATACGCCATTCTCCAGGGCTGCATCAGCGCATCAGAGATTCCATGCGACGGAGGGTGGATGCATGTATCCTCGCTAACGGAGGACATTTTGAACATTTCCTGTAACAAAGTGTTTGAAGTCACGATGGTACGTTCTGTTGCTGTGTGTTTCCATTCCATGATTAATGTGATTTGAAGAGAAGTAATAAAATGAGCTCTAACATGGAAAGTAAGCGTTTCCGGACACATGTCCACATAACCTATTTTCTTTCTTTGTCTGTGAGGAATGTTTCCTGAAAGTTTGGTCGTACCTTTTTGTAACCCTGTGTATGGTATTCTCACATACGAATATTAACATGCAGTGGTGTAGATTACGAGAGACTTCGACCCACCTGATATCGAGCCGTGGATTACTGCACCACTCTTCAAGCTTAGTAAGTACTATTTTGTGTTCATTTTATCCATACTAAGTTATAACGGAGAGGGAATGTATGCTTTGTATGTGATAACAGGATGTGCTTCCGATTTGCAGGATAAGGTTGTTTTGTAAACTGAGAGAGAGTCACGATTCTGATGATGAACCAGTAATTCCGTGTTTTGAGTTGATTAAGAGAAATTAATTCGTTTCTTCAAAGGTGTCGTGCTGAAAGGCCTCATCAGGAATTCACACTTGGTGGGCTCTAGGCATCTTCACCTCTTCACAGTGCATTCAGAACTGAAAAGTGTGACGTGACGCGATAGACGGGAGTACAAGAGACACTGCACAACACATATGCGCATAGCTTCACCGGATTTTCATTGTGATTTTAAATTCGCGACCGATCGAAGGTCGAAAAAAAAATGAAAAAATTGTCCTTGTATATTCTTGTAGATGCGATCCCTCAGCACCACTAAATGAAACGCTATTTGTTTTGAGCCAAAGGTAGTTTACTTCTTTTTACTTACAAAGCATCTTATGGGTCTTGTAATACATGTTTGTTCTGTGTATATAAATAACAAGTCACTGATACAGCCACCAAAACAATAATAAATAGAGATGTGTAACACAACCAGACGAAATAATAAAAAAAACTCATAACCCATAGAGCAAGCACACAAAGATACACTGAGACATACAAACAAACATCGAAGTACATAGAGGCGCCACAGTACAAAGAATACACGAACAAAAAACACACAGCAACAGTTGGCAACACTACACACAGTCAACACACACACTACCAACACAAGTGGAACTTAAGTGTTCAATAAGTAGAACCAAATAGTAATTTAATTTTGAGGACACCCTGATGTAATGTGACCACTAGATGCCACGACAGGTGGACTCGCAAGTATAGCAGGAGGCAGGGGAGAATTGTATCAGAGGAGCTCAGTCACTTGGAAGGTGGATTACTCATTGGATGTCACCTCAGTTACAAATACGTTAGGGATGTTTCAACCCTTCTAAGGCTTCCCAAGTTACCTGTTGATGACGTGACTATGAAGTGGAAAATAGAACGAACATCCACAACTAAACCAAGACCGGTAGATCTCAAGTTCAAATGGTTCAAATGGCTCTAAGCACTATGGGACTTAATATCTGAGGTCATCAGTCCCATAGACTTAGAGCTACTTAAACCTACCTAACATAAGGACATCACACACATCAATGCCCGAGGCAGGATTCGAACCTGCGACCGTAGCAGCAGCGCGGTTCCGGACTGAAGCGCATAGAACAGCTTGGCCACAACGGCCGGCTAGATCTCAAGTGCTGACGGACAGGGACCGTCGAGAATTGCAGATGGTGATTGTAAAAATCACATAAAATCAGCAGAGCGAATCACTAGAGAGTACGAAATAGTAACCAGGCGTCCGGAGAGCACGATGACTGTGCATAGGGAGTTGAAAAGAACTGGGTACAACGGCCGAGCATCTACAGATTTCTGTAGTCAATGCTAAACGACGCTTCAAATGGTAAAGAGCGACGACGTAGAACAGTGAACGACTGGAAGCGAGTCATTTATGTTGCTCACTCACGATATACCCTGTACGAATCTGGTGGAAGGATTTGACTTTGGCGAATGCCTGAAGAACGTCATGTGCCCTCATGTGTAGTGCCAAAAGTGAAGTACAGAGGAGGTGCGGGTTCTCGTGATTGAGTTGATGTCCTCTTATTGCGCTTAAGAAAATGTTAAATGCGGAGGAATATGAACGTATTTCAGAGCAGAGGAACAATGCGGACTCGATGATTGTATCACCACGACAATGCTAGAAAGCAGCATCTGAGAAGCAACAGTTTGTGGACACTGACAGTCCTGAACCGGATTTTTCGGCTCGGATTCCCGGCCTGAAATGATTGGAACGCCTTTGGGATGAGTTAGAACGTCAACTTCTCTCCCGAGTCTAACATTACTACCTTCTCTTATTTCGCCTCTTAGGAAGAATGTCGTTCCTCCACAGACATTCAGACACCTCACTGAAAGTGCCGCTAGCATAGCTCACGACTTCTTAATGACGAAGGATGGACACCCACATTAATGTACTGCTCAAAAAGGACCGAATAGGGGGGGAAACAGTGTATTCGCAAATTTTTGAGCAGTGTCAAGAGGGCGTGGCCTCATCAACAAAGGAAAAATCCAAACCGTTGGGATGGGGGTGAAGGGAACGTTTAAAGTTCCCTTTTCTACGTTTTTCTAGAATAACTCGAAATCTATGGCTCTACAAAATTAAGTACATTAAATTTACTTCAAAAAATATATTATTGATTTTTTTCTCTAGGACTGTTCCCGCGTTTCAGTTGATGAAAAAATCAAGACTACTAAAAATGGTTCAAATGGCTCTGAGCACTATGGGACTTAACATCTGAGGTCATCAGTCCCCTAGAACTTAGAACTACTTAAACCTAACTAACCTAAGTACATCACACACATCCATGCCCGAGGCAGGATTCGAAACTGCTAAAGTAGCGGTCGCGCAGTTCCAGCCTGAAGCGCCCAGAACCGCTCGGCCACATCGGCCGGCCAAGACTACTAAAAATATTGTTGCAATGGTATAAAATGTTTGTCAGTAAACGAAGAGGATTAAAAATGAATATTAAATGTATGTACCACAGTTTCGGGCAGTGGAGCCGTATTAATGGGCAAACTATGTTCTGTGGCTGTAATAGCGTGGACGGGAGAGCGCTGTAGCGTAGAAGTGCTGGGAAAGGTAGGTCGCCGGACTGTGTTCATACACTTCCCTTCGTCAATGGTCTGCAAACTGAAGGTCAAGCACTTGTCCCCATTCTATCCACCCAACTACGTCACAAGAATAAACAATAGGGCGTTTCTCTTGGGTGCCCCATGAAACACTGGCGACGAAGTGCGCAGATACGCCCCGGGGCGTTTATTTTCCACAAATTGCGTTAACACCACATGGAATGCTGATGTGAGTTACTGACAACACTAAAGCAAGAAACGTATATGGGCATAATCTACTTAAATCTCTGTACATTATTCTACATTCCTAGAGCGGGAATTCATTTTTAGCCATTCCGCACGGCAGTTAGTGTTCTTCCAGGAAAGGCAACTTCCCCGACAACAAGTGCTGCTCGATTCTCTACGTACAGACAGGCTTTACATCCTGAGCGTTTCCTGTCCGGTTCTCTTATGGAAGTAGACAAAGTGACTTCACTGACACGTTTTTATATGGTGAAGTTATTTTCAGTTCTGTCGTCTAGCTTATACAGCGTATTGTAAAACTTTGAAACTGTGCTCTAGCCACTTGGCGGTGGGTTAATGAATGTCCAAGAAGTTACCACACTCCTCTCACCATTAATTGTGTTGCTGGTAGACTGCATAACTCTTTCCCATTGAGAAATTTCTGGCAATTGTAGGCTAGACTATGCTGAGTGGAGCCACTTATCGTGCGTCCTCAGAGGATCTTGCAAGGTGGGTGTGAATATGTCTGATGAAATACGATGGATTTTGTTTAAAGCTAGAACAGTAACCTGCTGTGATGCACTGCTTGACTCATGTTGGAATATCTAGTGTTTTATAACACCTAAGTGTTTTATCTGACGTAGGTGAACTATGTTGTAGAGGGAGGTAATTGAAGCCTCTGAGCCTATACAGATTTTGAGACAGTTGAGACTTTGTTGATCCATTGGTATGCCTCATTCTGTGAAAAGTTTTCTGCACAGTGACAGTGGAGAAAATGAAGTAGACATTGTCGAATACATGTTGACAGTATGTTACACTTGAGAAAGGATCTTCAGTGTGGCAGACATTTGACAGCTCCAGCTGTTGAGCGTTTTTACTTAACAGCTCACTTAACAAAGGCAATAACTGCTCAATAAACTGGAAATAACTCCACTTTATAAACACGAGCTCAGTGAAGTTATTCTGTTTTCTCACAGAAGACCATCGGATACGAAATTCTGTGGATGAGTAAGGATCAGTTTACACTCCAGCGGTGTGGAACAGTGTGTAGAGATTTACGTACATTCTGTCCACACGCATTTCTTGTATTAGTGTTATTAGCAACTCACACTTGCATTCCACGTAGTGTTAACGCATTTTGTGGAAGATAGACACTCCCCAGGAATGTCAGCCCTCAGAGTGAAACCCCCTGTAATGGCTTCCAGTGACGTACTGGTACAAATAGAGAGGCTAATCACCAGTTTGCAGGCCTATCAAAGAAGGAAGTGCATGAACGCACTCAGGTGACCTACCTTCCTTTGCTTCTATACTCCAGTGTGAGTTGACGAGCACTGCGCTCTCATTTAAATACATGGCCGAAAGATCAGCCCTCAGGAATTGTGAAACGAACCCTGTCGTCCAAGACCGCGTGCCACAAAGGGTGGTGGGGAAACTCACAGGCGTCTATTGTTTATTGAGGTCTAAGCGATGTAGTGTGCGAGTGAGACAGACGAGAATTACGTCATAGGGAAACCCAGTAGATGCCTCTTGTGGCCAACGAGACGTAGCACTGTTAAATATGGTGGACCTAAGATCGACCATAAAGGGAAACATTTATGAAAACTATTTAATTCTGTAGTAATGCAAGTAGTGAAGCCACAGTAATTTTAATCTGGGCCACGCGGGATTAGCCGAGCGGTCTGAGGCGCTGCAGTCATGGACTGTGCGGCTGGTTCCGATCTCCAGTTAAACATGGTACAGACATTTAATATTTGTTTTTAATTCACTTGATTGAAAGATAAATATTAATTTTATACCGTTAGAGCCACATTTTTAATGATCTCCGGTTTTTCGACCCACCAGCTAATGGTCTAAACCAAAAATGAATGGGACATTTTTATAGTAAATTTTGTGTAGTTTCATTCTGTACTCACAAACACATTCTTTAGATACCGCGGTTTTCGAGTTATTTGAGAAAAACGCAAAGAAGTGATCTAACAATCCTCCCCTACCTTCCCCACCCGCACCCTCGCCCCCGTCAGAATCTCTCAGGATTTTTAGATTTTTAGTAGTATGTTGTTCATCATACTCCCTTCTAGCACCGTGCACAAAATTTCCGGCTACTCGATTTTACCCCCTAATTTTCCGACGTTGATTGGATTACTAAGTGTCCGGACACTTCTGAAAAGTTAATTTAATACATGCCACTGAAGTTGGGTCATAAACAAAAAGGTGTGATAGGCATAAGGCACACAACAGACAGCCTTACATTTAGGTTCATAGATGGGCAACATCTCCCAGACTCTGTTGATCCGTTGTGGACGTGGGACAGCAGATGGTCAAATATCTAACAAAGAATTTCGCCAAACAGGGGTTAGTTTATTTTATTTGCGCTACCAGTTTCGGCAGTTCACTATGCCATCTTCAGGCCCCGTATGCACCACTTCAATTTGCACAGCTGTTTGACGAATTTCTTTGTTAAACATCTCCCAGAAGCGAAAACATTACACGGAAGCGTTCACACGATTCGCAGACGAATGGGCGTCACGGAGGGCGTCGGCCTTCAGAGAGAGAAATAAATTTGACACATCATGAAGACAACAGACCCTGTACGACGGAATAAACGGAAGGACAGAGGGAGGGAGACGCGTCCGGTGAGGACAAAACGCTCCTCGCCATCCTGTAAAAGCGGCCACGTCGGCTCGCTGGAACGCAGCCCGTGCCTGTGGTCTCTCGACTGCCCCAGGGCGTGCTTCACGCGTCGCGTGGCAGGAGCCCCGCCCAGTGGACAGCAGCGGCCGCGGCAGTCGCTAATTATGCTAACAGCGACGGCGCCGCCTGCTCGTGACGCTGTCGCCATTAGCTGATGACGCGTGCCGGCCGGGCGCGTTGCGAATACATCCGCGCATCGCAAGCCACTGCGGCGCCAACCAAGACCACACCAGTCGCTCTTGCATCACGGAGCTTTTACCGTAGCATTTGCGAAAGAAGCCTTATAACGCTAGCACGAAGCATAGAACATACACTAGTTTATGCTACATGAATTTAATCTTTCGCTACACGTCTCTAACTATGCACAGCAACCAGTTCCTTCTCACTTCACCGGCGTTTATCCTATCGTACAGGAAGCAAGCTTCTTTTTTTCTAACTTAATGGCCAGATGCTGTTCCTTATCGCCAGAGCCGCCAATTAACCTAAAGGACGGAAGACGTGATGCCATCAGTTTGTGAACCGCGTCATTGTAAGCTCAAGGAACGAAATATTACTCATCCCCATAGAAGCTTTGGACCTCTGTAGATTTTGTAGAATTGGTACCAGGCAGTCATGTGACCCTCCATCGTTGACGTAAGCGATGGTAGTGAAGTACGGACAAAGTATCCAGTGAAATTTTTTGAAGTGCATTATCTGAAAACTACCTTGAGCAGTTATACAGAGAACCGACTCGTGGCGATAACATATTATACCTTCTGGTGACAAACAGACCCGAACTATTTGAAACAGTTAACGCAGAACAGGGAATCAGAGATCATAAAGCAGTTACTGCAGCGATGATATCAGCAGTAAATAGAAATATTAAAAAAGGTAGGAAAATTTTTCTGTTTAGCAAAAGTGACAAAAAGCAGATTTTTGACGGCTCAACACAAAAGTTTTGTCTCAAGTACAGATAGTGTTGAGGATCAGTGGACAAAGTTCAAAACCATCGTTCAATATGCGTTAGATGAGTATGTGCCAAGCAAGATCGTAAGAGATGGAAAAGAGGCACCGTGGTACAACCACCGAGTCAGAAACCTGCTGCGGAAGCAAAGTGAACTTCACAGCAACCATAAAAATAGCCAAAGCCTTGCAGACAAACAAGAATTACGCGAAGCGAAATGTAGTGTGAGGAGGGCTATGCGAGTGGCGTTCAATGAATTCGAAAGTAAAGTTCTATGTACTGACTTGGCAGAAAATCCTAAGGAATTTTGGTCTTATGTCAAAGCAGTAGGTGGATCAAAACAAAATGTCCAAATACTCTGTGACTCTGTGACCAAAATGGTACTGAAACAGAGGATGACAGACTAAAGGCCGAAATACTAAATGTGTTATTCCAAAGCTGTTTCACAGAGGAAGACTGCACCGTAGTTCCTTGTCTAGACTGTCGCACAGATGACAAAATGGTAGATATCGAAATAGACGACAGAGGGATAGAGAAACAATTAAAATCGCTCAAAAGAGGAAAGGCAGCTGCACCTGATGGGATTCCAGTTCGATTTTACACAGAGTACGCGAAGGAACTTGCCCCCCTTCTTGCAGCGGTGTACCGTAGGTCTCTAGAAGAGCGTAGCGTTCCAAAGGACTGGAAAAGGGCACAGGTCATCCCCGTTTTCAAGACGGAACGTCGAACAGATGTGCAGAACTATAGACCTATATTTCTAACGTCGATCAGTTGTGGAATTTTGGAACACGTATTATGTCCGAGTACAATGACTTTTCTGGAGACTAGAAATCTACTCTATAGGAATCAGCATGGATTTCTAAAAAGACGATAGTGTGAAACCCAGCTCGTGCTGTTCGTCCACGAGACTCAGAGGGCCATAGACACGGGTTCCCAGGTAGATGCCGTATTTCTTGACTTCCGCAAGGCGTTCGATACAGTTCCCTACAGTCGTTTAATGAACAAAGTAAAAGCATATGGACTATCAGACCAATTGTGTGATTGAATTCAAGAGTTCCTAGATAGCAGAACGCAGCATGTCATTCTCAATGGAGAGAAGTCATCCGAAGTGAGAGTGATTTCAGGTGTGCCGCAGGGGAGTGTCGTAGGACCGTTGTTATTCACAATATACATAAATGACCTTGTGGATAACATCGGAAGTTCACTGAGGGTTTTCGCGGATGATGCTGTGGTTGTAACAATGGAAAACTGTACGGAAATGCAGGAGGACCTGCAACGAATTGACGCATGGTGCAGGGAATGGCAATTGAATCTCAATGTAGACAAGTGTAATGTGCTGCGAATACATAGAAAGAAAGATCCTTTATCATTTAGCTACAATATAGCAGGTCAGCAACTGGAGGCAGTTAATCCCGCGAATTATCTGGGAGTAGGTACTAGGAGTGATTTAAAATTGAATGATCATATAAAGTTAATCGTCGGTAAAGCGGATGCCAAACTGAGATTCATTGGAAGAAACCTAAGGAAATGCAATCCGAAAACAAAGGAAGTAGGTTACAGTACACTTGTTCACCCACTGCTTGAATATTGCTCACCAGTGTGGGATCCGTACCAGATAGGGTTGATAGAAGAGATAGAGAAGATCCAACGGAGAGCAGCGCGCTTCGTTACAGGGTCGTTTAGTAATCGCGAAAGCGTTACGGAGATGATAGATAAACTCCAGTGGAAGAGTCTGCAGGAGAGACGCTCAGTAGCTCGGTACGGGATTTTGTTGAAGTTTCGAGAACATACTTTCACCGAGGAGTCAAGCAGTATATTGCTCCCTCCTACGTATAACTCACGAAGAGACCATGAGGGTAAAATCAGAGAGATTAGAGCCCACACAGAGGCATACTGACAACCTTTCTTTCCACGAAAAATACGAGACTGGAACAGAAGGGAGAACCGATAGAGGTACTCAAAGTACCCTCCGCCACACACCGTCAGCTGGCTTGCGGAGTATGGATGTAGATGTAAATAATAGAACTATGATCTGTGTATAGTTCGAAAACCTTCTATGTAATTTGACACAGAAACATGAAGGTCCAACGGTATCGACCGGCCGCCGTATCATACTTAGCTCGACGCCGTCAATGGATGCGGATATGGAGGGGCATGTGGTCAGCACACCGGTCTCCCGCCCGTTTTATCAGTTTACGAGACCGGAGCCGCTACTTCTCAATCAAGTAGCTCCTCAATTTGCCTCACAAGCGCTGAGTGCACCCCACTTGCCAACAGAGCTCGGCAGACCGGATGGTCACACAACCAACTGCTAGCCCAGCCCGGCAGCAGTTAACTTCGGTGATTTGACGGGAACCGGTGTTACCACTGCGACAAAGCCGCTGGCTTACGTAACACAAAGTCACATTAAAAACATTGGTTATTCAGACTTGATCACATTACTAATCGTCGTTGCTTACTGTAAAGATGAACTCACAAAAAGCACTCCGTCTTCAGGCCACGAGTGGCCTATCAGGACCATCCGACCGCCGTGTCATCCTCAGGGGAGGATGCGGATAGAAGGGGCGTGGGGTCAGCACACCGCTCTCCCGGTCGATATGATGGTATTCTTGACCGAAGCCGCTACTATTCGGTCGAGTAGTTCCTCAATTGGCATCACGAAGCTGAGTGCACCCTGAAAACTGGCAACAGAGCATGGCAGCCTGGATGGTCACCCATCCAAGTGCCGACCACTCCCGACAGCGCTTAACTTCGGTGATCTCAGGGGAACCGGTGTATCCACTGCGGCAAGGCCGTTGCCGCTAACTATAAAGAGACGTGATATAATACATCTTAGCCAGTATCAATTGTCAAACTTGAGCATTAAATTTTTGTACTGGATCGGGATAACTATCAGAAACTGTTGCTCCTGTTAATGTAACGTTCCCTGGCAAACTCACACTATTAATAAACTAAAATTTAATTGTACCATATACGCCGCTCTGAGCAATTTGTATATACTGTAATTATTTAGCAAAAAATATTATTGACTTTTGTGTAAAAGACATTTGTTATTATTTTAATATTTTTTGTAGTAATATTCTCTCTGTATTTAGGATGGTAATATTTCTATATTCATAATGTAATTGCGGAAAGTGTCAATATCTGCGATAACAGAGATGTGAAATTCAGCCAGAGGAAAATAATGTTGTGAGATTACAAAGAAATGTTAATAGTCAGCAGTAGTATAAAAGCACAATGTACTATGTATTCTTTGGTCATCCTCCTTTAGAGCTGAAAGCGATAGGAAGCTGTGACGAAGCGTTTTATGAATGGGTAGACTTCTTTTGTCTGTATCGAGATTTAGCCGCCATTAGAGCAGAAATTACAAACTAGTGTAAGTTGAATTATTGTTGTGGTATAAATACATCATAATTTATCAAAAGTGTGTATCATTAATGTAAATTAGCTTGCCCATGTCATCTATAATATTTCTTTAAAGAATTTTCAGCATTTTTAGCGGTGTTGCTGGGCTGTGCCGCGACCGATCGATTTGCAGCGGCGGCACATTTAAAAAATTGTTCCGCTAAGAAAAATTAACCAAACCCGTAAATCGGGAACAGATAAAAATCAGCAGTGAATTAAGAAAATGTTCTTCTTTTACAGCGATCCTGAGACTTACGGATTTTAAATTAGTTCACATTTGTGCATTCATAGGCGGATAGTTAATGTTGAAATTTAACAATTTTGGTTCTTTCAAATAACTTAAATGTATAGGGATGTGTGTTTTATCAGTGATAATTAAACGTCGGCTTGGCAATATTTAACCGTTTTCTGCTAATAGAGACAGTCTTGTGTTCCATAGCTAACGCCGGGAAAGAATTCAGTAAATATTTTAAAAAAAACCACTGCATTTAGAAAATGTGTGCCAAGGCCGAATTATGTAAAGGATTTAATTCTCAACTAAATATTCTTAATCAGTTAATATGAGTTCACGTAATTTTAAATGTACTTAGTTCCGTGTAAATGAATTTTTTATTACCACACGTAAATGAGAGGTTCTACAACAAAGTTCGTTCGTACGTATAGAAAGAAAGAAAGGCAAATTAACTAAAAGCAAAAAAAATTAAAAAAGGTAACTGATTATTTACTTTTATTCTTTAATGAAATTCCATTTAAATTGGCAAATTTCATTAAATTGGCGCCCAACGTGGGGCTCGAATATGCAGTGGCCACAAAATACCCATGAGATAACTAGGGAATTATTGTAGTCGAACTTTGTTGGAGAACAACCAATAATTTTTTTTCATGTATTGTATGTATTGCCTAACCAATATTGTGTGGTAATACCTGTATATGATTTTTTGCATGAGAACACTATATACCCAGAGGCAAGCTGAAGAAGAGAGCTCATTATATCGAAAAATTAATTACCTACCACAATACCAGGGGGCAGCTGCACCCAAGATAGATCACCAAAAGGTAAAGCTACAGTGTAGTTGTCCTGTGGGTAGTAAAGTAGCCTCAGTGCAGTGTTCTCGGATCATTAGTGGTGTGCTTGTTGTTAGTGTTTTTTTAAATAACAGGACATTTGAGTAGTTAGTCATTGTAGTATATAATAAGTGTGTTTCAACAAATGACCATTTCTTGTGTGATTATATCAGTGAAACCTGAGTGTTAGGATATTTAGTTCAGATTTTGTTTCTTTTGTTGACTATGGTTAGATTGCGTAGTCAGAAAGATATCAACATGGATAATGAACAACAGTTAGCAAGTAGTGATACCGAGTTAGAAAGTGGGGCACAAAGTAATGTTAGTAGCATAATTCAGGAAGTACCATGTGAGAATCTGGGGGCAGAAGGGCAAGAAATGTTGCCACCGCCAGCCAGTGATTCAGTTGATAGTAGAAATACTGTGCCACCCACAAGCACTAGACACGGACCAGAGAGTGGTGAGGTGTCAGAAGTGCAATCATTAAGAGTTATGTTCGAGCGCATGCTCAATTTCCAAGCTGAATTTGTACGTAAACAAGCAGAACGCGATAAAGAACGTGATGCTAAACAAGCAGAACGCGATAGAGAACGTGATGCTAAACAAGCAGAGCGTGATCAACGCTTGAATGAGAGAGACTTGCAGTTAATGCAATCTTTGGAAACTATGCAAAGTGAGATTGTTAGTTTGAGACAAAACTACGAAACCATACCCAAAGAGGTGCAAGAACTGAGCGACAGAGTAGATAATATCCAGATGGTTAACGCCAGTACCGTGGGTGAAATTAGTGTACTGGCCAACAGGATGGAACAATTAGAAATTGACACAAGTCAAGTAATTGAGCACAAAATGTCCGCACAAGTGCACAAAATTGAAAACGAATTTATTAAAAAAATAGATGAGAAGGTGCACGCCGCGATTGAAGCCAAAGACGTAGGCTCCAAAGCGGAAGTGCAGGACCTAAAAAAGGTGGTGCACACTGACATTCCGCTGTGGCAGCGGAATGTCAACCGTCGTCTTGCAGAGCTGGAAACCAGCTTGCTGCACGGCGACGCACAGGCGTGTGTCACGCCAGCCAGGTCCAACAATGATAGGCATATAAATACAGCAGTAAAAAATTGCGACTGCGAGACAGAACAGGCAACCAATGTTAGCGAAACAAATAAATGTCACTCCAAAATAGTGACTGAAGAAAGCCTGATTAGAAACCGACAGTTTCAGATCTTTACAACGGAGAGGAAATCTGTTCACCCTGCAGTGTTTATCAAGGGATTTAGAAACATTTTGCCTAGCGTTTGGAGTCATACACAGAAAATACAGTTCGTTATGTCTTACATACAAGGAGATGCTGCATTATGGACAACCGAAGCAGCTGACAGTTGCGAGACATATGAGCAATTTGAAAAGGCATTCTTGGCCAAATATTGGTCAAAATGTATTTAGGAGAGATTACGGAAAGAGGTATATAATCCAGAGCCGTATTCTCCACGATTAGGCAATTTGCGAAAATATTTTGAGAAGTACATTAATAAGACCCGTTACTGGGACGAGCAGATTTCATCCCGGGATTTGATCAGACTTTTGAAATCACACTTGCCGATACACGTAAAGGAAAAACTTATACACGTACCGGAGAACGACATAGAACATTTCTTGTCTGTTCTGGACTCAATTGACCTGATTCAGGAGGATGTTAAGGCAGCCTCTGAACAGGCTAGAAGTAATGGAAACGGTTACAGAAATGGTCGAAATAACACGCCTCCACCAAATAATGGAAACGGCGGAGGTAACAATAGGAGACAAAATTATGTACAAAACGGGAATAGGGGTAGAGACCGGAACGGCAATAGTCCGCCGGTGAATAATGACCGGAAAAGGAGGTCAGATGACCGATATGAAACAGGCCCACCAAGCAATAGTAGATGGAAAAATGCCTGGGGGCCGTGGAACACTAATACCTATAATGATGCAAACCGAACTTGGCCACAGAACCAGAGGCCCAGTCCGGACCGGCAAAACAGTGAAAGATATGACAATAACCGACCGCCACCACAAAATGCGCCAATTGCGCAACCGTGGCGGCCGACGCAACACAACTTACACATAGTGGAGGTCAGTGACACAGAGCAGCCACACCCATCCACCAGCAATAATCCAACAAACTAGATTCAGCCGAGATACGCTCTCCATCGTCGGCTGAGATTTAGAGTGAGAGCAGCCCGACACAGAACAAAACATCGGGAATCTGTATCCTTAGGTATAATGACGGGGTACAGATGGGACATGAATTAATAACTGAACCACCCACGTGCATAAAGGAGCACAAAGACAAAGTACAAGCGATAATAGAGATCAAAATTAACAATATTGATGTGCAAGCAATCGTAGATACAGGTGCTACTGTCAGTGTCATGAGTATGGACTTATTCAGAGTACTGGGGAAAGAAAAGCGTATGCTGACTTTTCCTGTGAACAATTGTAAAGTCTCTGGAGCCATCAGTGCACAGCGACAAATAATTAAACTCCAAGTGCGGGTAGAGATGTATATAGGGGGAGAAGCCATAGCGTGCTCATTCCTGGTAGTAAAGGGTTTAAAGGTAGCCTGCATTTTGGGGGTAGATTTTTTGAGAGAAAGGGACGCAGTAATTGACCTTTCTCGGGGAAAATTAAGTTTGATGAACGCGGGTAGGAGGATAGAATTGTCCATGCTCAGATCTGAAGAGGTACCTGTGCCTAATTGTAATGCTATTAACATAAAATGTAGGAATCAGTGGATACTACATTTAGACAATCATTGTTTAGGACAAAATCTCTATTATCCAGACGTACAAAGTGATCAATTAAAAGCAAATGTGGACGCACTTGTGAACAAAGTATCACAGTCCGAAACTTTGAACTCAATGCAACAGCAGGATTTGGTACAGTTATTATCTAATTATGTAGATGTATTTTCAGAAAGAACAGGAATTGTTAAGGGATATCAGTACAATATCGAGGTGAAGCCTCACAAAACCTACTGTCGAGCCTCATACTCCATTCCTTAGTCCAAGAAGGAAATAGTAGCTATCTCTTAGCAGATCCCCAATCACAGAGAGTACGGGGACTGTATCCGTGTAAGGATGTAAAAATATTCCTACAGTAAATGACTAATAGTCCTATGTGTTTAAAAAGGTACGCCATTCTTTTGAAAATGAATGAACATTAATGATGTGTGATCTGTAGAGATAATGTACTAGTGTAGAAGTATTTAGTTATAAGAATATGATTGACTTTCTCTTTTGTTTATGAATATTTGTGTTATGCCTTCTTTTAATTAGTGTTCGCTTAAACATGCTCTAAATGTCTGCACAGATAACCTGATTAGTGCAATTATTTATAGTGTTAAATTGTGACAGAGATCAGTCAGGAGGAACATTTTAGTAGTGATTAGTTTGTGTACTGCATAATATTCTATATGTGCGTCAAACTTGAAATATTTCTTGGTACAATCTTTTCTATTATATATGTATATGTGTATGTATGCGTAGCTGTCAGAGTGACAGATTCGAACCCAGAATAATATCAATAATATGAGACCCTGAGAACTTTATTCTCAAACCAGTGTTATCAAAGAGAATAATGCACCCAGTAGTGACTCGAGGGCACCATGGGAGGCAAACTTATTGCAAATTTAAGTAATGCAAAGTTACGCACAAAGAAGCTTCAATTGAAGCATGTGCAGATTCAATCAGTAAAAAAGAGCTAGCCTGATACAGTCCAAGTCAATTTTAGCCTACAGAGACAACACTGTAGTTACGTAGAACCTTGCAAGTAAAGTGAGACATAATTTCAAAGGAGTTATTGAACAATATGCCTAAATCCGGCTGGAATGCACAAATAAAATCTACTCGAACATAAATATAGATGATTTTTGGGCAAACTAATACGAAGTTTTAATATTTGTTACCATGTACGCAAATATCACACACCTTGGTAAAGAGCGAACAAAGAAGTTACGAATGTGCTGTTATAAAAATCGCACTACGGACATTGTCAATAAAAAAAAAAAACTTAAACAAAAGCGCAGTATTGTGTGGCAGAGACAGACAGTGACTGTTAAACCTGCAGCAATACGTCACGAAGTTGTTTTGAACAAACAATAAGAAACTGTATCATCGCCGTGTGTGCAAGTGAACAATGAACTAGCACGACACGAACAGTGAGCCGATAACGGACGGTGGACCAAGTTAGTGTCAAACTATAACTCTTTGTGTGTCAAGGGACGCTAGGAAAGCGCATTGACTACAGAGACACATTTTGTCCTAAGGTGAAAACTTGCGTGTGACTAATGACAAGTCATGACATGATGAAAAAATATTGTGTGCCCATAAAACGTGTTACTATGACAACGAAACATTGTGCAAACCAGACTAGTGAAGGCCTACTGAATAATAACTGCCAATAACTGTGTGCGTTTTTTTCCCACAGCAGGAAAAATGCCCATAAGGATAGTACACTGTTTGTGAACTTGTTGCATGTTTGCTGGAGCACTACAGGAAGATGTCACACGGGAGAGCTGATATACAACGCGCATCCGGCTACTTCAGCCATGCAGCGGCCGCAGCAGCCCGTTGCAGACCAGACAGCCACACGCCTCTCCGCGCCGTAGCTGTCAACACCGGGGGCGGTGACCTACACGGAGCCGACGCGCCGCGCCGAGCGCCGCTCAACAATTACTCCGCACCGCTCACCAACTACAGCATTATTGACATTTTCCAAAATATTTACACGAACTGCATAACATGTCAATGACTCCATTTTTGATAAACATTGAACATTTATTATGTACACCTGTGAACTGATAAGAGAAAATGAACACTAACAAGTGTAGGAGATGGATTTGTAACACGTAAGTAGTGGGAACATTATAAAAAGTGATGCTGTGCTAAATGATTTCAAAAAACTAAGTGATATATCCTAGGACAAGTGACCTTGCAGTATATCGTTGAACTGTATGTGACTGTGATATTATGTAACCGTTGATGACAAACTGTTAAATCAATTCAAAAGAATGACTGTTAAAGAGACAAGATTAATCATGAACCAACTGGGATGGCTGGGCTCCGGCACAGTTTTGCCCAGGTTTCCTGTCTACCTTCACCCAAATGGGGGAGCCATGAACATATATAACCCTGGGACTAATTAAAAGAGCCATTCCATAAAAAAAATACAGAATTGTAAAGAACGTTACTGGCACCATTGTGTCAAAGTATAGAAACTCTTTGCCAAATGCTGCCAGGGGGCAATGTAACGTTCCCTGGCAAACTCACACTATTAATAAACTAAAATTTAATTGTACCATATACGCCGCTCTGAGCAATTTGTATATACTGTAATTATTTAGCAAAAAATATTATTGACTTTTGTGTAAAAGACATTTGTTATTATTGTAATATTTTTTGTAGTAATATTCTCTCTGTATTTAGGATGGTAATATTTCTATATTCATAATGTAATTGCGGAAAGTGTCAATATCTGCGATAACAGAGATGCGAAATTCAGCCAGAGGAAAATAATGTTGTGAGATTACAAAGAAATGTTAATAGTCAGCAGTAGTATAAAAGCACAATGTACTATGTATTCTTTGGTCATCCTCCTTTAGAGCTGAAAGCGATAGGAAGCTGTGACGAAGCGTTTTATGAATGGGTAGACTTCTTTTGTCTGTATCGAGATTTAGCCGCCATTAGAGCAGAAATTACAAACTAGTGTAAGTTGAATTATTGTTGTGGTATAAATACATCATAATTTATCAAAAATGTGTATCATTAATGTAAATTAGCTTGCCCATGTCATCTATAATATTTCTTTAAAGAATTTTCAGCATTTTTAGTGGTGTTGCTGGGCTGTGCCGCGACCGATCGATTTGCAGCGGCGGCACATTTAAAAAATTGTTCCGCTAAGAAAAATTAACCAAACCCGTAAATCGGGAACAGATAAAAATCAGCAGTGAATTAAGAAAATGTTCTTCTTTTACAGCGATCCTGAGACTTACGGATTTTAAATTAGTTCACATTTGTGCATTCATAGGCGGATAGTTAATGTTGAAATTTAACAATTTTGGTTCTTTCAAATAACTTAAATGTATAGGGATGTGTGTTTTATCAGTGATAATTAAACGTCGGCTTGTGTTCCATAGCTAACGCCGGGAAAGAATTCAGTAAATATTAAAAAAAAAACCACTGCATTTAGAAAATGTGTGCCAAGGCCGAATTATGTAAAGGATTTAATTCTCAACTAAATATTCTTAATCAGTTAATATGAGTTCACGTAATTTTAAATGTACTTAGTTCCGTGTAAATGAATTTTTTATTACCACACGTAAATGAGAGGTTCTACAACAAAGTTCGTTCGTACGTACAGAAAGAAAGAAAGGCAAATGAACTAAAAGCAAAAAAATTTAAAAAAGGTAACTGATTATTTAATTTTTTCTTTTCTTTAATGAAATTATTTTTGTATAATTTCATTAAATAACTAACCACGAAAGATGTTACATAAGGTTTCATTTCCAAGTAATAAACTTGAAATGTCGTAACGTATGTGTTGGATGGTGACTCGAATCCAGCACCCAGTCCGATTTTTATGTAAGCACAAATGCCTGATATCTAAATTTCTCAGCAGTAGCGAGAAGTTTGAAACTGCAGTGGTGAGACATTTAATAATTTATGCCTTTGCGTTATTCAAAACAGGCACTTATCGCCATTGTTTTTAGCAACGTATGGACAGTAAGTACAGGCTTCTTTCACCAGAAGCGAAAGGTGCGCATGTTTACACTAGAAGTGACGTGTCAAAGAGTGCAGAGCTGACAGAGAATAGAGCCCTTCACACGAAGTTTAATATGAAATGATTTTGTCTTAGCACTGGTGCCCCACATCGGAAGACAACTTTCTCATTCCCTGGAGTAAATGACAGTCTCTTCAATATAGTCATTTCTTGCTCAAACTAATCGCCATTAACCAATTGCCTCAGCGGCTCAGCGGGTACATTCAACTTGATTTTGTAATCACTGAAATAAAATCACACAAACTGCCAACACTGGAGGATGCCGAAGTTTCCGTAGGAAGTGTTGCTTCAAGCTACTCTGTATGGTAAGCGTCGCGCAATGCAAGAGTAAAGCTGAGTTACTGAGTACAATTTTTCTATAATTTAATAAACGAGAGCTCATCGGTCTGCTAAAAGTACCAATCTGTTAGAAGCTCAGAAATAATTTACTTTATATTATAGCTCGCCAGCAACAGTAAACCATCGGGAAAACGACCGAGCGGTTCTAGGCGCTTCAGCCTGGGACCATGGGACCGCTTCGGTCGCAGGCTCGAATACTGCCTCGGGAATGGATGTGTGTGATGTCCTTAGGTTAGTTAGGTTTAAGTAGTTCTAAGTTCTAGGGGACTGATGACCTCAGCAGTTAAGTCACATGGTGCTCAAAGCCATTTGTACCATTTGAACATGGGGAAAACGTTTCTGTGAAGAGGTAGTGACTGCCTGTCAGAACAGTTTACGCTCCACCGTCCTTTGGCAGCCCAGGTGATCGCGACAGATCGTGCTTTGAGATTATTATACACAGCACACGTTTGTACTGTCACATTGGCAAACATAAGATTATTTAATATTGTTGTTTCGCTCTTCGCCGTGAAATATTTTCTATAAACAGTGTGCACACCATGCAATAATAACAACGCCGTAACTAGTATTCTCACAGAATATGACGTGAAGTATACTAAGTATGTAAACAACCATTGCTGGCAAAATTTATGAGGAAAAAGGATATTTGTGCATAGGTTTGCGGCGATCTATGACTTAATAGAAGGTGGAAACCAGGAAGCTCGAATATCTTTGCCCTGTAGGGCGTGAGTGTTATCGAAGAAATGAAGTGGAATAATAGCTTTCTCGCGTCATGTAGGAATATTTTAGAGTGAATTATTTGCGACATTCAGCAAGCCGAACCGCTGAAGCTCTGTCACATAAGAGTTAAGATCTTAGTTTCCTGTGAGATTAGAGTCTAGAACCAACGCAATTTTGGCTTTGGTGGGCGACATCGTTTCCACTGAAGTAGCGATCTACTATAGCTTTTCCAGCTCTCTCATAGTACTAGTGACGGCTAAGAGAGATAATTCGCAATGAAGACGATATTAGGTTTAGTTTATGCATGGAATGACCTTACTGAAATAAAAACATAAATTTTATCGTTAGATGATACACTATAACTGAAAATCTTTCAGAATATTTAATTGAAATACTATGACAATCTCAAGGGAATTTAGGAGGACAATTCTGTGTCACTCCAGGGAGTATCTCGACTATCACAGGTTGCCAGACTTAATTAACTTAATTTACAATGCTGCCAAGTCCCAATCATCCTTGCAGCAGGAAGGAATACATTTCTAAGGGCGCCTTGGACAGGTGACAGTTTTTAACAGGATTTGGTAGATCCTGTTTACCCCTGGTAATACCAAATGAAGAAAATACGATTACTCCGAGGTTCCAGATCCACACTAAACGTGATGTCCCTTCGCTACTGACCACACGTTAGATTAGGCCATGATAGAGGTGTAAGTGCCAGCATGTAGACGTCTATCACCAGTAATCTTTGCTACACTAGTATTTATATTTTAGTTAAAGAATTAAACGCCTTGTAAGGACACTTGGCAGTTATTCTTTTACTTCATCTTGCGATGTTGAATATATTGGTTCTGTTGTCACTGGATTTGATCCTTCCCTAATGACATAGTGTCACCAGTTCGTTGTGTGCTCAAAGTTACTAGCTCCTCAAGTTCTCAACGTAAGGCACCTATCAGGATTCGAATCCTGGTTCGGCACAAAAATATTCATAAGTCCTGTCTGGCTTTAGCATAAGCACTGCTATCTACTGATGGAAATTTATTTTGATTTTTAACATCTCTTCATTCATTGCCCTTTTATTCAGGCGTGTGTCAATGTCACGCCCCTCTGTTATCACGCCACAGGTTAACGCAGAATTGGAGGGCTGAAAAAGCGTAAGCACCGTTTGCTGCTTTAGATCGTGTTCTAATTTCGTCAAGTTGTTTTGAATGGCCCCTTGTGATCCATACTGTGCACGAGATCAAAAGTTGTGGTCACGCTGCACTCCAAAGAGGCACCCTCACGTTCAGTGAGGCTGCTGGCCACGAAGTCCTTAGAGATGGGGTGAAACGTCAGTGGGGTGTCAGCAGTGTCAAACATCGTCAAGAACGTCGTCGGTTACTCATCGCACTGTGAACTGTCGTTTTCGACGGCAAGTTGTGCGGGAATCAACGCCTCAAGGGAAGGTGTGTTTTCATTGGCCATTTCATGTCGATTCTGATCGGTGGTGTGTCTGAAACGTTTCCCTGGGCCACGCCAAAGAAATCCGAGTGATTTCAGCGCTGTGTGTCGTGGTTCTAACCTCAAATGTGGGGGTGTCAAAAGAAGGGGTGAAATGTAGATAAGAGGGTGAGCGACGACCTTGCCATCGTGACACGTCCAGGATTTTGGTGAAATTTGTTGTCAATGTTACATCAATAACCCACCTTACACTTCGCTTGACATTCTGAGCTATGGTCTCTTCTTCGCATGTGTCGACACCTTGCCGCTTTGAAGCGTCGCTGAGCCCGAGGGTGGTACTGCAAAGGACACGTTTCTGCATCATTGCAGAGGAAAGCTGTAAGAAACTGTGTACCAATGGGAAGTAATTACGGGTTTTCGAAGAAGAGATACTTCAATTCTCTTGTGCAGTGTACTGCGCGTTAAGCTGTACGAGCAGGTATATACAGTGTCAGCAGCGACCTGTTTCTTCTTGTGTTGGAGACCATTTAAAAAATGGTTCAAATGTCTCTGAGCACTATGCGACTTAACTTCTGAGGTCATCAGTCGCCTAGAACTTAGAACTAATTAAACCTAACTAACCTAAGGACATCACACACATCCATGCCCGAGGCAGGATTCGAACCTGCGACCGTAGCGGTGGCTCGGCTCCAGACTGTAGCGCCTAGAACCGCACGGCCACTCCGGCCGGCGAGACCATTTCCCTTTCTGATGATTGTTACAGCAAAGGTCAGACATTGTTAATTTTCCGGAAGTTCTGTGCCAAAAATGCTTACCTGTCGATAGAAACAACGAAGATTTTCAAATGTATGAACGTTTTTGAACCATTAATGACATACGATTCTCTGTCGTACTGCCTTGCGCAACACGGATTACTTGCTTGCTCCATGTAACTCTACCGTATGACCTACGGTAAGAAAATAAGACATCTGATATAAAAATAAGACATTTGATGAACCTCAAAACGATTGTCTTAGGTAGACGGAGCAATGCTAAAGTAAAGGCGCCAAACTTCGTCCCCCAGTCCGTTTTTGGCCTGTGAATACCATATCTTTAAATCAACCATTCCCAAAATATTTAGTATATAACACCACCAACTAAGCCTACACATGGCTTAGCTCAAAATATATCAGAAACGATTTTTTTTCTCTTTACAGAAAAAACTTCAAAAACAATGTACTTTTACCAAACTTGAAAACTTGGTCCTATTTTCGTCCCCTACTTATACGTCTTGTAAAAGAGGTATTAACAGTTTAAAAACAAGGTAAAGTGATAAAGACATGTTACAATATTTATTTATATTAGATACAGGTTACAAACGTTCATTTTCTTGTTCAAAAATATTGATTAGCAACTGTACGATTATTTTTTACCGTTCCATACAAGAGTAACAAACAATTTTTTTTGTTCTTTGCTCCTGAGCACATTTCGTGTTGCCACACGGAACGTTGAGTGCAGCGCACCCATTTTTCCCCACGATTGTCTTAAGAAAATCGGTCTAGGCAAATGGAGCACTCCGCATCATCTTCATTATCCTCGCTTCCACTTGAATCTTGGTGTGGGACATCACAGTCGTCATTTGAGTCACTGGATATTTCCAGTTTTGTTTCCTTTTTTAACGGTTTCGTTAGTTTTTCTGGCAATGTCTTCGGAATTAGATCTAACCGTTTTCTCACGTTACCGATGGTTTTCTCTTGAGTTTGTTGTAGTGTTATATTGTAAGGACAGCCTGTAATAAGAGAAACGGCGCTACGATACCTCTTGGGCTAACTACTGTTAACTCTGGCATCTGTGTGCTGCTTGAAGGTTGAGCGGCTGGAAAGATCGGCAGTTGAGGGTTGATTTTTTGTATGTGGGTCAGCAGCTGAGGAGGCGTCACCAAACGCCGAAAAGTCTTATGGGCCAAACACAGTTGGGTTGTAAGGCAGAATTCCAGTTTTCTTGTCGGCCGCGGTGCCCGAGCGGTTCTAGGCCCTTCAGTCCGGAACCGCGTGATTGCTACGGTCGCAGGTTCGAATCCTGCCTCGGGCATGGCTGTGTGTGACGTCCTTAGGTTAGTTAGGTTTAAGTAGTTCTAAGTTCTAGGGGACTGATGACCTCGGATGTTAAGTCCCATAGTGGTCAGAGCCATTTCAACATCCAGTTTTCTTAAAACCATTCATGGCAGTTTACTACCTCTACCTTTTGATAGGATTCATTGAATAGCTGTACAATCTGCAGGTTACCAACAATCCTGCCACGATGGTTAGACAGCCAGTTTTCTATTGACTCTACGTAAAATGTTATAAAAGGAAACGTAAACGACACATCGAGAGGCTGCAGTTTTGAAAGTGGAGTGAGGAGGCAAGCAGACTATGGCAACACCGTTATCACGAGCAATGTTAATAACATTGTGGATAGTGTCCGTCCAATATCAGCGCAATAGGATCTTCCTTTGATGGTTTTACAACTGAAATGAAATTTCCAAATCACTTTTCAACAGGATCACTTGTGATCCACCCACACTCATTTTCGTTGCTTCTATTGACCCAGGTGGATCTCTATCCATAAGTTCGTTCTTCACCAGCTTTCTGGGAAAGATCATAACAGGAGGCACAAATGTACCTGGTGCCGACATGCACAAAACAACTGTCACTAGTGCACCTCTCCCTGCAGACGCCAGTTTGTGCACAAACGTCTTCCCTTTCATAGCAACAATCTCTCTTGCTTTGTGTTGTACCACTGTGAAGCCGGTTTCATCTACGTTTAACAATTTAAGTGAATTAAATTGTATTTTCTCCAACTCGGGCTTCAAAATAGAGAAAAAAAGCTTAACACTTTCCTCGTTGAAACCTCCTACCCTAGCCAGTGACAAGGACTGCGGCGTTCGTGTGGAAAGTGTCGCACGTCTCTTAAGAAACAGACGCAACCACTTCCATCCAGCTGTTTTTGCCCGACTGAAAATGAGTGAGCAACATTATGGCGTACAGCAAGCTGAAAGGGCATTCATCTAAGATCATTCAGAGTAAGACCATACAAATTTTTCTCCGTGCCCTTACAAAAAGACACTGAGTGATCGTCTAACTCAAAGGAAAATCTGGTTTCTTACCAATAGCTTTTTCAATTAACTGTTCAGCACTTTTACCTTCTTCTTTCTTTATACAATCTTTGAGAGTTGCCGTAGGCACACTAAATGTCTTATATCCCATTTCCCTGTTTCTCACCACAGTTATTACCGATGTCATCGCCTCTCGACATCTGAAACAAAATGAAAAAGTATGTTCTAAATTACGTCCCCTGGACGAATTGAGGAACAGATGGGGAGACGAAAATAGGAATATCCTACTTGCCAATATGGCGGCTTCCTAAACTGTGTGAAGTAAACCAAACACAGCAGAACGTTCAGGTCATTTACTTTATACCTTACACTAAACAGATACGTTAAACACAACTAAATAAACACATTGTAATAATTCGAAAAGAGCATTTACAAATAGTACTTCGACAACTCACCTTTTGATAAATTAGAACACATTTTCTGAAACGGCCACGCAGAGGACTGGATGCAGGAAACATTCACAACTAACTGGTGGCCATGAGCACAACTAACGAAAATATCACCAATAGCGCCACTACCGGCATAACAGAGAACCTTAGGGGGACGAAATTAGGCACGGCGACGAAATTTGGCGCCTTTACCTTCTGCAGTCATTTTCTCAGTAGAACTTACACATTTCACATAATGAGTTAAATACCATTGCTTAGGGATTTTCGTCTGTTCTCCGCTGTGGAGTCTTTCCCATTCAGTGCTAAGGAATCTCTTCGGTACAAAAATTGACACTTTCTATCTTATATTCTCATATCACAACTTGACAATGAGCTTGTTTTCTCTTCACTATTGTCTATGGTAATGTGATATTTTGAAGGTAAAGAAACACAGCGCAAGTCTGCAGTAAAAATGTAGTAGCTGCAGTTTACATTTGGGGTATTTTAGGTCAGACAATGGCGCATTCCAAATGTAGCAAACATATCGAAACCGTTTTTAATACTCGAAGGAGAGCCATACGTCTTTCCAGTGTCGAGTATACTCGTGACATACCTACACGCTGTCCACGATGAGGTGACACGTCACAGGTGACGCTATTGCCGCCTGCTGTGTCCTGTTGCTCTCGTGGGAACGCGATGGTCACACGGAGAACTGTTGCGTAACGTGACGTTTATTGTAACAGAGATATGTGGAGTCTGTTCTGTCGGGCATGTCTAACAGAACAGACACCACTGGTGGTACAGCGGCTGTAAGGAATCTGTGTTTCGGGGAACCGTGGCTTCAGCCAACTACATGCATTGAATAATTCAGTGGTGAACGTTGGTAATTTCTGTTGGGCCTGGAGCTTGTTTTCTCTTCACTATTGTCTATGGTAATGTGATATTTTGAAGGCAAAGAAACACAGCGCAAGTCTGCAGTAAAAATGTAGTAGCTGCAGTTTACATTTGGGGTATTTTAGGTCAGACAATGGCGCATTCCAAATGTAGCAAACATATCGAAACCGTTTTTAATACTCGAAGGAGAGCCATACGTCTTTCCAGTGTCGAGTATACACGTGACATACCTACACGCTGTCCACGATGAGGTGATACGTCACAGGTGACGCTATTGCCGCCTGCTGTGTCCTGTTGCTCTCGTGGGAACGCGATGGTCACACGGAGAACTGTTGCGTAACGTGACGTTTATTGTAACAGAGATATGTGGAGTCTGTTCTGTCGGGCATGTCTAACAGAACAGACACCACTGGTGGTACAGCGGCTGTAAGGAATCTGTGTTTCGGGGAACCGTGGCTTCAGCCAACTACATGCATTGAATAATTCAGTGGTGAACGTTGGTAATTTCTGTTGGGCCTGGAGTCGAAGTCGGACACTCCGCTTCTGTAGAGGTCTTAACCGCCTCGGGATTTCGGACACGCCTCCTGCAACGTGTCGTGTCGCATATCCTATCGTATCAATGATTTTTTTTTCCTTTATTGAGTTTCGATTCCCCCCGAAGGGGGCTGGCTGGCAGCAGCTTAGTACGCCGCTCTTCAGCCTACAGAATTTGTTATAAAAAGATGAAGATAATAAATAATAAAGACAGGCGATAAAATGGGTGACTTAAATGGTAAAATGGCGGAAAATCGTGGAACTTTAAACATAAAACAAAGGGTTGATGATGCTAATAAAATACATAGGAAGCAGACATGTAAAAGAATAGACGTGCAATTAAAAAAACACGGCGACAGTCTGGTTTCTGTTTGCAAGAGGTATAAAATTCACACCCAGCGACAGCATGGTTTCTGTTCGCAATACTTTGGAAAGATGAACAACACTGAACATTCACTTGAACACTGCACTAAAAAAAAGTTTCACAAATATGATATACCACAGCAAAGGGCAGATGGCCTGGACAGACGACGGGAAAGGAAAGGGGGGGAAGGAGAGGAAAAAGCGAAGTGGGGGGGAGGGGGGAAAGGAGCTGATGGAGGACGAGGACCCATAAGAAGGGGGGGACAGGCGCTGAGCATACGTGACAGGGAGTGGGGAAAGGCAGAGGAGGGAAAGGCAAAAGGACTCAGGGAGGGGGGAGAAGGGAGGGAAGGAGAGGTTAGGTGGGGAGAAAACAGGATGGAACGGGGGGGGGGGGGGGAAGAGGGAGTCCAGGGATAGGACAGGAAAGGAGGGGGGTTTGAGGATCAGGGTTGATAGGAGGGATAAATGGAGGGAGAGAGGGCACCATCCAGGAGGGGTAGTTGACGGAAGCCACCTTGGGAAAGGAGATGAAGGGTGTAGAGATGGAGGGTAGGGGGGAGACAACAGTAAAGGCGTGACAGAGGGCAGGGATTGAGAGGAGCAATGAGGGGGTGAGGGCGATGAAGGCTGCGGGAGGTGTACAGTATGCGGATATGTTTGAGGAATAGGAGCAGATGGGGGAAAGGAATGAGGTCGTAGAGGAGCCGTGTGGGGGATGGAAGGTGTATACGGAAAGTGAGGCGGAGTGCATGGTGCTCGAGGATCTGGAGGGACTTATAGAATTTGGCTGAGGGGGCGGATATCCGGGCAGGACTGGCATAACAGAGGATGGGGCAGATTAACGATTTGTAGGTGTGGAGGACGGTAGGGGGGTGCAACCCCCATGTCCAGCCAGAGAGGAGTTTGAGGAGTCGGAGTCGGTTATGGGCTTAGGATTGGATGGAGCGGAGATGAGGGATCCAGGTGAGGTGACGGTCAATGGTACGGCCAAGGTAGGTGAGGGTGGGGGAGAGGCGGACAGGATGGGCGCAGATGGTAAGGGAGAAATCCAGGAGCCAGAAGGAGCGAGTGGTACGACCTACGATGATAGCCTGGGTCTTGGAAGGATTTATTTTCAGGAACCACCGGTTACACCATCAAGGTGATTCTGGAGCAGGTGTTGGGACCGTTGGAGGGTTGGAGCGAGGGCAACGAATGCCGTCCCATCAGGGGGAGGGGGGGGGGGGTCGTCTCAATGAGAACCACGCCTCATATCTTTCAATAATAACTCTTGTTTCCAACGATGTTTGTGTCAGGTCACATACAGCAGCCTTGTTCAGTTACGTCAGTTTCGATGTTTTGTTCACATTTCGAGGTACTTTCACCTTGTTGTGGCCAATGTAAAATATATTACGTTCTGCAAATGACGACGAAGCGAACAAACGAGAAATTTTCGTGCGCTCGAGCTGGATTTGTCAGCGTGCAGCGTGTCGCGCTGGCTGTGGCAGTGGCGAGGTGTCCGCCAGAGGGCGCTGAATTAAGCAGCAGGCGCGGCGCGGCGCGGCGCGGCGCCGGACAGGGCCGGAGCATTAGTCCGGCCGTCACCTGTCGGCCTCCCATTAACATGCAGAGCTGACCGGCCTGCCGGGTCGCCGCGCCGCTGATACAGGCTGCACATCGGCCAGCGGCGCTGCAGCCTCCTGGCGGCGGCTTTTCGATGCCGCCAGCTGACAGAGCATCTTGATGTTTACGTGGCAAAATACTCGAATTTGTTAAATTTCTGGAGTGCAACAGTAAAAACTTCTTTTCTAGTATTTCGGTCGTATATTAAAAGACCTTTGTCTGGGTGAGCGGACTGAAGCTACAATATGCTACAGTACTTGTTCCGCCGTTTTAAACCACAAGGAACGCGAGCGCCAGAGATATTGATCGGCAGCAAAGATAATGCATAAATTTAGTCTGTGGCCACGCCGTCGATCCATACTGGGTTACCGGTATGACGTTATTAGCTGCACTGCAGCGATATCTGGGTAATTTCATTAATTTGCTCTGTCCTGAGCTTCTATTTCGTGAATGTGAAGATTGTATACGTGGTTAATGTGTTTTTTTGGAACAAAATTTTCATTTTACGTCAGGTCTTGTAACGAAATGTAGTGAGTATATCTCTGTAAGTTGCAACTGAAATACATAATAAGATTTATGTAACTACCACAAATTTTTGTTTTATTATTGCATCCAAAAATACGATCAGAATATTTTTCACATGAGAGGGCTTCAAAAATTAAATTACACTTTATCATGGCAGGTCGAATAACGCTGCACTACACTCCAAAGTGACGCAGATACGTGACACTAGTTTTCAAGAAAATCACCACGTCTGTGTAAAAAATACTTTACGCGCTCTACCAGTTGTTCAGTTTCTCGCAGATTGAAATCAGCTTCTTTGTCACAAAGCCATTCGAGAATCGCTCTGTGAATGTCTTCATCCTCAGAAAATCTGCAATAAACTGCTGCGAATCAGTTCCTCGCCTGGTCATTGTCGCCAGCGGTCGATGTCGACGGCTTTCCTTCCCGTCAGCGTCATCCCTGTGTGTGCTGCCTTGGTCAAACTGTTGCCGCCCTGTCACTATGAATAGACGCGACGCTGGCTACGGTCCGTATACCGCCAGAATGTCACGACCAATCTGCATGCAATTTACACGTTTTGCTCAGAAGCATCATACTGTCCCCCGTACTTCTACTTTGGAGTACGCCTTCTCATTCACACATTGTTACACACCTGTTATCCGTACGGCAACAGGAATGTGTCAGCAGTTCACCCGGAACGTGTGCTGTCCTCTGACAATGCGCCACTGTTCCGAAAAAATCATACCTTGGGTCGCCATACATACTTACTTTACCTACATCGTCCATTCTGTATTTTTTTTTTTTTTGCAAAAAAAACAACCAAAAAGAGCTCCTTTTTTCTGTAAAACGAAGACATATTTTGCATACAGTGCACTGCACAAATGTGAAACCAGTACATCCAGGCAACCCACATATGAAATGACTTTTCTGGATTATATTTATCATCACAGATGCATGGCGTGTAACGTTCTTGCTGTTGGTGATGACACAGGCTCTGCTGTCCTGGGGCGTTTCCTCATCGGAAAAGCATCATCTTCGTCATCAGGTTTCTCCTCTTTTTCGCCACTCTCTTCTTCCTGTTGCATTCTCTCTTGTCAGTGTAAAAGTACAGCTCGTTGTCGAATGCAGACCCAGTCGTACATTGAGAAAAAATGTATCGTCGTAGTGTTGTGAGGAAGAACTCACTTATTCAACAACATATTAGAGCAAATTCTACATACATTCTAGTACAAAATTTCTAAAAGAAGGCAGAAATTACCTCTGTTTCTCGAAGACATGATAACACTGCGACAAACAGCATGTTTTCATTCAGATGATGAGAGCAACTGGAAGCTTGCAAAACTGAAAGCAAGCGACGCACAGAAAGCACATAGTGTAAAGCACACACTACAATCAGGCACAGGAAGTTTAGTTTATTGCCGGAGCTACGAAAAAACGTAAAAGTTTGATGTAGCACGTAAGGTACGTGAGTACTGAGGACTTTAAAAAAATCACCGTATTCATTATTTATATAGGTTGAAACCTCTATGTTTGTTAATTATATTCTTCACCAAACGCGTCCGCAGCTCGTGGTCTCACGGCCGCGATCTCTCTTCCCGAGCACGGGGTCTCGGGTTCGATTCCCGGCGGGGTCAGGGATTTTCACCTGCCTTGAGATGACTGGGTGTTTGCGTCGTCCTCATCATTCATGCATGTGGCGAGGTTGGACTGAGCAAATGTTGGGAATTTCTACGGGCGCTGATAATCGCGCAGTTGGGCACCGCACAAACCAAACATCATCATCGTCATCGCCAAACGAACTTCGACTGCTTCTTTCTCCACCGAGTCCAAAAAATATGAAGTCGACACTATAATATTGACATTTTCATTGTGTAATGCGTGCACTATATCCTTAGTGCACTAGTATCGACTGTGTCTGCCCTGCCTTTGTCTCTGGTACATTGCTGAGCTACTAGAGGACACTGCTCGCAATAGGGCATGCAAGCAGCGGCCGAACGTGGATGCAGGGCCGTGTACGGCTAGCGACGGAAGTGACCTGCTGGCAGTGGAGTGGACACCTGGGAGTCTGCGTTTACCGAGGACGTGTGAGAGATCTATTGGGGCCAATACAGTTGGGAAGGCGGCGGCCTGGCCTGAGAGCGTTACCGACGCCGTCACACCCGCTGTAGTTTAACTGTCAGCTACTCGACCATTTGAGAAGGAGAGCCTGCTTAGCGAACTGCTCTATTACCATAGTGTGGACTATATGGTGAGGGCTTCAATAACTGGCCCTAATTTTGTTCTGCATCCTGGTACCTTTATGAAATGGCTGATATTTGTGGTCATTCCTGCCATTTTCTGTTGTGAGAGAAAGGCGCTCGTTTGTGTTATGGACACATGTCCGCTATTTCTTGTGAACGTGTATTATATTTTTATTTTGTTTTTTTCGCCAAGTTATGTAATAGCGCAGATGGATTGTTAGAGTACGTAAACCGCACTTTCTGTCAAATCATTCTGTAAGTTACCTGTTTGGCGTATTACCTATTCAATCCTTGCCAGCATTTTTTAATTCGTTGGTGTCTTGCATTTTATTGGAATAGTGTTTAACACAGTTACTGTTACAGTTCACTTTAAGCTTCCTGTCTGCCAGATTATCTATTCAATCCTCGTCGGTCTTCTTTAATTCATTGATGGTTCTGATATTTTATCTGAATAGTGTTTAACGTTTTCAGTGACAGCCAAATTTGTTTTCCTGTAATTTCTGAAATTACGCGTTTGCCTTGGTTTACTTCAACTTCAAATGGCTCTGAACACTATGGGACTTAACTTCTGAGGTCATCAGTCCCCTAGAACTTAGAACTACTTAAACCTAACTAACCTAAGGACAACACACACATCCATGCCCGAGGCAGGATTCGAACCTGCGACCGTAGCAGTCGCGCGGTTCCAGACTGTAGCGCCTAGAACCTCTTGGCCACTTCGGCCAGCCCTTGGTTTACTGTTTTATAGTTCATCCACATATGATTTAAAGATATTGATTTCTTATAAATTCCGCTTGAGTAAATCGAAGTAACACCGTCTGAAGGCGGGTTTAGTGTATGTTTAACCTAATGTTTTGGCCGTCCATTGCACCGTAAATCTCTGTGTTTATATGCCTGGTAACCTGACTGCCCGTGCAAGCGTGCTCAGAAGTAAGCATATGGCGCTTTAAAATAGTTACTAATTTCGTATAAACCCTGAAGCACCTTCAACAATTGTAAAGTCTGTTGTATGTCCATCCGTCGTTATTACATTTCCCTTGTATCTGTCGTAAATGTTATTAAGTTCCTTGTAGTGAAATTCTGTTCGCTTAAGATTAGTCAGTGTTGGCGTAAAGCGCTTTTTATGGTCGACGCATTGTGTTCCTTAATGAAAATTGTACATAAAATGTATTACTTGAAGTGGCTTTACAGTGAAGATATTTATCATTGGAATTTAAACTTTGTGGAGTTCTTAAATACAGCCAAATTTGTTTTATTCTTTGGAATTCTGTCTTTAATTAGAATACTGTTTACTGTTTAGCGTTTTCAGTGGTTGTCAGACCACAAATTGTTCTTTATGAATTACCTGTTACGGAGCAAAGCTGTATGGCAGGTAATAATTTGGTTGTAATTGCTTAGTACTTGAATTATATTGATAATTTCATTTTGGCCCGCCATCGTAGAGTGATCTTTGTGGCATTGTTACCATCTTATTTCCATCATTTCAAAGATACTATTTAGCTTTGTGTTTTCTCATTCAGATAGTTTAATTTTTTCTGAAATAAACTGTTCAGATATATCAGGTTACCTTCCATTAGGAAAGTGGGTGCACTCAGCAAGTGTTATGTGACTTATAAATTATAGAGTGCAGCAATCATTCGTCTTTTTTTAGATTTTATTACGCAAATACAGATTTCGGCTAGTGGCTAGCCATTCTCAATGCACTATTTTCTATTCTCGACGCATGTAAGTCCCTGTTGTTAGGGCGTCAGTCACAACTGTGACTGACGCTCGAACAACAGGGACTTACATGCAATGAGAATAGAAAATAGTGCATTGAGAATGGCTAGCTACTAGCCGAAATCTGTATTTGCGTAATAAAATCTAAAAAAAGGACGAATGATTGCTCTGATCCTGTCTCATTCGAAAAACCTAGAGCAGCTGTGCATGGAACGTTAGTCATCACTGCTCCACGCCCCTATCCGTACCTTCCAGAACCTCACTGACTCCCTTCGTGAACGTTTTGCGACGGTCTGCCTGCAAAAGGTGGTTATTCAAGATTTTGACAGGTAGTATCATTAATGAGACTGCACAGCGTACTTCCAGGTTGTGCTGGGACAACGGAGCCTGCTTTTAGCAAGAAGTGTGTGGTTGGGGAGATGCATGCTGTTTTAAGCAGAGTCTCGGAACAGCAGCTATTGTGGAAAGAACTGCAGGAAGTCATAGATCATAGTGAAACGTGGGCAGTTTAGGTACCATCTTAGAGAATGAAATGGGAACAGGAAAGCTTAGAATACCAAATGTTCAAATGTGTGTGAAATCTTATGGGACTTAACTGCTAAGGTCATCAGTCCCTAAGCTTACACTTTACTTAACCCAAATTATCCTAAGGACAAACATACACACCCATGCCCGAGGGAGCACTCGAACCTCCGCCGGGATCAGCCGCACTGTCCATGATTGCAGCGCCTGAGACCGCTCGGCTAATCCCGCGCGGCGCTTAGAATACCTTCAAACATTGTGAGACTCTGTCACCACACTCAACTGCCTCAAAAACCGAACGAAAAATAACTACGGTACCATTGATTCATTTGAGTAATTTAGCGGTGGGAGTAAGAAACAAGGGTGCGCTTACAGAGGTTCACCTTTATTAGCCAGCACACGAACGTACACAGAGAAATGGAGATGGTACAACACGATTGTGAGTGCCGAGTATAACGAATTTTGTTAACCACTTGATATAAATGTAGGGGATGGAGAAGAGCGTGCTGCAAGGTAACACCTTAGTGGTTGCCACTCACAATATTTATCATCCAAGCAATGAAAACTACGGAGCGCCAGAAAAATGCAGAGAATAAAGTCCTCATTGTCGGAAGCGCACTGCAGAAAGTTATTTCTTTGGCAGATAGATCTAATTAAAACACGTATCACTCTGAGTGACAACTTTCAAAAGTGATTATAGAAGTACATTTACTTGGGAGTGACAGGGAAATTTTATGGTAGGTGTGTGTTACCCTGAGCCTTTTTATTCTCTTCTTTGATACTATTAATACAGTAGACGGCAAAATGAATCCTCTAGGTTAGAAAAATATTTTGTACAACAATGGTTCAAATGGCTCTGAGCACTATGGGACTTAACATCTGTGGTCATCAGTCCCCTAGAACTTAGAACTACTTAAACCTAACTAACCTAAGGACATCACACACATCCATGCCCTAGGAGGATTCGAACCTGCGACCGTAGCAGTCGCGCGGTTCCGGACTGAGCGCCTAGAACCGCTAGACCACCACGGCCGGCTGTACAACAATGTTCTACTACTATTGTGGTACAGGATTAGAATCGTAGTGTATCTGTAGTAATTAGAGGACACTCCAATTTACAAATAAAAGGCCACAGCACATGGTCTCAAGAAATTCAGGCCGCGGGGGATTAGCCGAGCTGTCTCAGGCGCTGCAGTCATGGACTGTGCGGCTGATCCCGGCGGAGGTTCTCGGGTCCTCCCTCGGGCATGGGTGTGTGTGTTTGCCCTTAGGATAACATAGGTAAGTAGTGTGTAAACGTAGGGACTGATGACCTTAGCAGTTAAGTCCCTTAAGATTTCACACACGTTTGAATATTCTTTTGAAGAAATTCAGATGTGGCTACTGAGTGGAATTTTTGGTATAGCCTACTCAAAATCCCATCCTTCTCTCCATCAAACGTAGCGGGAGTCATATCGGTCCTAATTTGTGTGCAACGTTAGTGCATTAAGAAAAACGGACACAAGTTCATCTTTGGTGCTTCATAAATTAGAGGAATGATTTCCCTGAAGATCAGACGTTCTACTAGTACCAAAAGGTGCTTGTTTATAAGGTATGTTACAGTTCTATCGTCTCCGAAATGAACAGCACATTACTTGTTTTCCGCAGACATTGGGCCATGTAGTGTTTACGTCGTCTAAGTAAGTAATTGAAATTCAGTTCACCCGTGATTGAATAAAACGATGAGTGACTCACTGCAAAGGGTAGTATTTCACTTATGTACCATGATTATTGGCTCATCTTAAAGGTACTGCCGCATTGTCCTTGCTTTTCTCATTTCTTTCAGAACTGAAACAGAATAATCAGACACCTTCAGACCTAATCTTAACTGGAGACTTACCAGTGATAAATTTGGTAAAAATTCCTTATTGAATATCTATTAATGGTTATTCTGGACACTCTGGTATCATCCAAATACTGTTCGCTAGAAAGATTTCGTCGATTCTCAGGAAACTATTCACCTTCAGACTGAAATTTGAGTACAAAAATGAGCACGCTACTCAGTGCTTTACAATGTCTCTGCGTTATATGACTTTGTAAAAATTAGCAAGTGTAACATGGTTATTGGCTCTTGTGTCTGTGAATTAACTGAATAACATTTTACACGCTACCATTGTTACCTTTCAAGTTAAACTGTTAAATTGAACCACTGTGAATCATAAAAGTAAATATTTTTTGGATCTAATGTACCCATGAAATTCTGTGGTGAAGAAATCTTGATAAAATAATGAGTGAACACGAGTCCAACTTATCTACCTATGCACCACATCACTCGGCCTCAAATCAGCAAGAGAAAATAGTATTTTATTATTTACAATTAGTGATGAAGATGCTCTCAGCTTATCACGAAGACACTAACGTTTGGCATTAGGATAAATCTATCACACTTCAACCCATAAATGCCCCAGTCAACATTATTCGAAGGCTTTTAGATGTCCTTCTCATCCGAATCGGATCTCAATAATGCATTGTGGAGATATTATTTAGCTCTACCTCAGAAACCTGAAATCGAATATCTTTTCTTTGCTGGAAATAAATGGATTGCCTTAACTTTTTTGCACGTCATGTTGCCTGCCACTCAGAAATCCGGATGCATTTGTGACGTAAGCGTTTTTGTAACCAACGACGAATAGGTCTGCCTTCCTGCGAACAACACAGGTAATATATAGAGCCGTGATTAATATCTTCCGCATATGCCACGTCACACCACCGCCCGCTTTCCACCTCTAATGTGCTTCACCACACACTGAACGACGTTTATCATGCAGAGTGGTAGCGGGTCTGTTTCCCTGCTCCTTTCAGACCGGTTCCGTCGCCTGTTAGTGTCCATCAGCATAGTGTATGTTTTTAAAATGCAACTATGTGTAGCTCAGGAGAGACAGTATAACAGTACAGTACTTGATGTGATCTAGGAAAAACGTGCAGTAATTAATTACGATTTTGCTCACACTACCAAATGTTGTTCAATTTATTTGTGTGAGATGTGTATTGTTTGTCAAATCGTGAAAGTGAAGCTAACTGATGAACTTCAACGGGAGCCAGAGGTACTGCTACTGGTTTCCAGCATTTTTCATGGAAACCAACATCCGGCCAGAGAGCAGTGTATGAAGATTTGTTTTCATTGTGACACTGTGTATACTGGGTGATCATAAATTTAGTATAAATTTGAAAACTTAATAAACCACGGAATAATGTAGATAGAGAGGTAAAAATTGACACCCATGCTTGGAATGACATGGGGTGTTATTAGAACAACAACAAAAAAGTATTGCTAGACGCGCGAAAGATATCTTGCGCACGTCGTTTGGTGATGATCGTGTGCTGAGCCGCCACTTTCATCATGTTTGGCCTCCCAGGTCCCCAGACCACAGTCCGTGCGATTATTGGCTTTGGAGTTAGAAGTCGCAAGTGCATCGTGATCGACAGACATCACTAGGGATGCTGAAAGACAACATCCGGCGCCAATGCCTCACCATAACTCCGGACATGGTTTACAGTGCTCTTCACAATATTATTCCTCGACCACAGCTATTGTTGAGGAATGATGGTGGACATATTGAGCATTTCCTGTAAAGAACATCATATTTGCTTTGTCTTACTTTGTTATGCTAATTATTGCTATTCTGATCAGATGAAGCGCCATCTGTCGGAAATTTTTAACATTTGTATTTTTTTGGTTCTAATAAAACCGCATCTCATTCCAACCATGTGTGTCAATCTGTACCTCTATATCTACATTATTCCGTTATTTATTCAGTTTTCAAATTTATACTGACTTTTTGATCACCCGGTATGTTATAGATACTGTATGACTTTTACATAATATTACAGATAATAAAAAGAAGTAGTTTGGTTTTGGCTAAAGTCATGTGTTCCTATTCGTCACACACTAAACTCCATCCGAACAGGTCCTGAGGCCCAACGGTACCGACTAACAGCCGTATCATCCTCAGTCCGTAGGCGTCACTAGATGCAGTGACGGAAGGGCTTGTGGTCAGCACACTGCACTCCCCGGCGTTTTGCAGACTTCTTTGTAGAGCATGCAGCCGCTACCACTCGGTCAAGCGGCTCCTCAGTTGGCATCACGAGACTGAGTGCACCCCGTACCAGTCCTCCCACCAAGGAAAACTCCTTGGCAATACCGAGAATCGAACCCAGGCCCTACGCATGGCAGCTATCTATGCTGACCACTCAGCTATAGTGTATATTTAGCCATTCTGATAAAAATATAATATCGTTGAGATTATTGCGTCTGGTTAATGAATAATAATATGATAGAGTTAGCTGCAAGTTTTCAGGGAGAACAAAAACATGAGGCAGGAGTTACCATTATCCGAGTGAGTTTTTTTCATTGCGAGAGACATTTTTTTCAATATTTCGCCTCAGTTACGATCTTACCTAACGTGTAAGATCAGCAAGCATGTTAGTGTCTACCACAATATGCTGACAAGGCAGGTGAAATCTTTATTTCTCATTCCGTTATCATACTGACTATAATTCATCGTTACTTATGGATTTTATACGTTTTCTGCATTAAGAATGTACGATCATTCAAGATATGTCTCACTAAGATATGGGTATGAGCAGCATTGATAAAGGACATTCAGCTTCCTCACCTTCAATTTTCGGGAGCCAAGGGAATAACATAGAAACCTTGAAATATTTAATGCTTTTGGCCATTCGAACAAAATTGTTCGAAATATCTTCTTTACGATTTGTGAGGCAATTTAACCATTGGAGCACAGCAAACATCAACGCTTGATTGAATCACAAGGAAAATAGTGACTCAAGGCAAATACGTACCCAAAGGACACACAGCCAGTTAATTCGCTTTGAGCTTTTTTATAATAATGAGCTCGTATCACGTATTACATTTGGATGGAAAACAGTGGCCCTCATGGAATATTTGAAAAGAGCTTGAAGAGGTAACTGAAATATTCCAATAGACTTTGAGACGTTATAAAATACAAACTTTTACGGCCGGAAATATAACACTTATAAAAACACTCCGGGCTATTATGCTATGGTCAGATGAGTTTCTCACTGACGCCAATCGTTTCGTCCCCGTCTGCATAGGAAATCTTCCAAGGGCGCTTGTAGCTTCTTCGAGAATCGAATGCGCACCTTGGCTTGGCGGTGAGGATTGAGACAGGAGAATCAGTTAATGAAAGACTTTGTTCTTCGTTACAAATTCAGTGCTCTCACTGTCATAAAAAATTAAAAGTGTGCTGCAACGGCAGCATAATAACTGAGGTAGCAAGTTGAGACGAAGAGTTTGATACGGGACACTTGTGGTCTATCAAGAAGGGAAACTACCTCAAATTGGCCTACAAAAACTTCGTAAGCTACAGCGCAAGCGCGTCGAGCGAGTTTTCCAACATTCTCGCGCGCTCTTCGCACAAACCATTAGTTCTAGAGAAAAAAATGAATAGGACCTATTTTGAAAGAAATTTAATATAGTTTAAGTTTCTACTGCGACTCGTTTTCTCTGGAGGATGCGGTTTTCGAGCTAATCAAGAAAAACGTACAAAAGTGATATTAAATGTGTTCTATTTCGGAAACCATTCTGAATTGGGCATAAGTCCATATGAAGTTTTTTGTTTAGAATCAGTAATACTATCACCCCTCCTGACTCAGCCTGTATATATCAGCGAGGTTTCTACGGCTGTCGCCGCCTCTCGCATCCCAATCTCCATCGTTCACGGTCATTCCAGTCTCCTTCATTAAGACCTCTCGCCGACACTGCTTCGTTGACGTCTTCTTTCCAGCATCTCACAGGTCTACCGCGCTTTCTTCTTTGGGATGTGGACTCAATTTCCATACACGTTTTGGTCATATTGTGTTTGGCATACGCTGAAGTGTCCATAACAGAGTAGCCGCTTCCTTTCTATGTAGTCTAGGATTGTGCTTTCGACATTCATAACCTCTCTGATCCTATCATTTCTAATATGATCAACCTTGGAATATCTTCAGCTCCGTCTCCAGAAATCCATCTCGACAGCCAGCAGGCGATCTTTCTGCCTCTGAGTTAGTTCCCACAACTCTGCACGATATGTTGTGATTCAATAATTGTGTGGTAGATAGTATGTTTTGTTCTGCGCATTATGTTTTTTTCCAGTTGTTTTATGGTTCTCTTTCCCTAGCCAGTTTTATTGTTTATGTCATCCATACTCCTACCACTGGACGACAGTGTCACTCCCAGGTATTTAAAGTAATGTCATCCTTTAACAGTATCAGCACCGAGCTGTAACTAGTTAACAGCAGTTTCTTTCACTTTCAGATATTCTGTTTTAGATACGTTTATGACAAGACCCCATTTTTCATATTCTTCTTTTAATTTGCGGAGCACGTAATGCGCATCTTCCTCATCTCCAGCTGCTAACACTTGGTCGTCAGGAAAAAATTGAACAAGATCTCATCGTCTATGGGGATACCCATTTCTCCGCATTTCCTTTTCCAGGATTTTAGTGGCTCCTTTAGGTATATCTTAAAGATTGTAGGGGCGAGTGTGCATCACTGGCGTAGTCCCTTTGTCACCCCAACCTCTTGAGGTAGTTGATTTCTCACTTTTACCATTGCTGTACAACCTCGGTAGAGGAGTCTGACAAATTTCATATAGCTCGGTGACACGCCATTATCAATTAGACTTGTCCATAGCTTGTTCTGTGGAACTGTGTCATAAGCTTTCTGGAGGTTACAAAGACAAGGTGGGTCACAAGGCCCCTCCCTGTCCTTTTCTCCACCGGGTTTTTGAGGATAAATACTCCATCAATATAGGAGCGACCAGGTCTGATTCCATTTTGCTCTTCAGATTCAGTTATTTCGTCTTCTAGCCTCTATTTTAGGATGCGGCCATAGACTTTCGCCGTGGATGGCATCACACTAATACCACGATAGTTTTCACAATTTCTCCCGTTGCCCTTCTTAAATATTGATGTAAGTGTTGCTTTTTACCATTCCTTTGGGGCTTCGTCACCTCTAAGGCATTCGTCAAAAATCTCTGCCAATATCTCAAAGAGTTAGACGGTGCTGCTTTAACCAGTTCTATATAAATTGACCCTGGACCTGGCGACTTTCTGTTTTTCATGGCATTAATTGCATTTAGGGCTTCTTTCGGGGTTATCGCTGGTACATTATCATTCCTGATTTCAATCTCTGGTGGGTTCTCAGTGAATGCCGCTCCGTTATCAGTTAGTAGTCCTTGGTAGTGTTGTACCCTTTCCTGCATGCTAATGAGGTTTATATCTGCTTTATCTTTATTCTGAGTTCTCATTGTTTTTAATATTTTCCAGGCTTTATTTGCTCGTGTATTCCCCATGCTTTTTTTCTATCTCTTCACCGGTTTTCTACCAGGCTTCGGTTTTTGCCTTAATTACTGTTTTCTGTGCATCTTTTCTCCGCTCTGTATTCCCGTCAGTCATTGTCTGATCTTGAGTTCAACCACTCATCACATATTCTATTACTCTTTTAGATTACTTTTTTTTCAGTGATTCATAAGCTGCGTTATGGATGGCTTCTTTAACTATCTCATACATATTATTTGCAGAGGTTTCTTCAACGGCAGCTAGTTCTTCTGCTAGTCTTTGCTGGTACAAGAAACGGGTAGAGCTATGGTCAAGGCTTTGTAAATTATATTGAATATTATTGGCTTTATGTGGCTGGGTTTCCACTTTCCCACTGGGTTTCCACTGTGTCTTTGATAAACTTGAATAATATCTTAGACATTAGCAAAAAATGGTCTGATCCGCACTCTACATCTCTCATAGCCCTCATGTCTTGTAATACTAGCTTTTTTGTTTGCTTTATGATGACATAGTCTGTAATGAACTTGAGGTTAACGCTTGGTTTCGTCCATTTGTATCTGTGGGTGTCCTTATGCTTGAACCATCCATTCAGAATTCTTAAGTCATTTTGCATGCAGAATTTTATCAATATTTCACCATTATTATTTGCGGTTTCTTCACTATATTGTCCCACTATGTTGTCATTAACTTTCCATAGTGTTCTGGCGTTTAGGTCTCCTAGTAAAATGATTTCTTTTTGATTCCCTATGTTTTCAAGAGCTCTTGTAAACTGAGTGTAGAACAAACCTTTCTTCACCACATCAGCCTTGTCGTTTGGTGAATAGACCACAACAATCACCACGGAATGGCCCTTTATTTTCATCTGTACTTGCAGTTTTGTATCACTGACATATTCCCAGCTGGTTAGGTTTATATTGAGATGTTTCTTTATGGCAGTGGCATAGCCTTAAGCCCAACTACCGTGGCCAGTGACAGCCTTGGAAAGAACATCTTAAAGCTGTTGCTGAAATTCCTCGCAGACATCCAAACAATGTTGCTACTGATCATAATCTTCGTCGTAATCTTCTTGATGTTCAATTCTAAAATACCTTATATGTCCCATATCTTTTTCCCAAGATGTGCCAAAGGTCTGTTCTGTCAACGATCTTGTAGAATCAGAATGTGAGGTTCTGAACATTTTGTGGTGAGATGTCAATTAATGGCTGACTGGAATGGTCATCATCGTCAGTCGATGTTTCTGGGTTTTTCAACACTTATTGTAGCCACTTGAGACGACATATACTTATCACAAGGAATCAGTAAGAAGTATATAATTATTGACGTTTGATTTCCCGTTACAAATGGTATTAAGAAAACACGAAATTGAAAAGTGAATTGAACGAACAACTGACAATTAAAATTATGAGTATCCACAAGAAGTTGAATGCAACTTCCAGAGCCACGCGACTGCCTGAGAGGTTCTTTAACCAAAGGCCAAACGCCGAAACAAAACGCAGCTAATGTGTACGGAAAAAAATTTTTTTTATGCATGGACAGTGTCTGCTCCTGCAAAGGCTATCGACAGATATTTGCAAGCGGCTGAAAAGTTATGCAACTCTGAAAACTTATCGCTAAAACAATAATTATTCTTTGAGAAGACTAAGCTGCTAATCTCCACACAGTAAATTTGCAGCAGCAGTTTTCTAAGAGGAGAAAAATTAAGCTATGGACATTGCGATATGGACAAATGAAAAAAGGCTTCTGGTCAGTCGTGGAACATACTAATATGAATAAAGGCATAGGATGAGTTACTATGAACAACATAGTGACTGAGATTTTTCTCTCGTACATGAATCAAAGAAATACAAATTCACTGTTGTACAGATTCACATAGACGTTACACAAGTTAATGACTATGAAGGAAGGGAATTATGCAAACATGTACACAGTATGTAATGCATGTAAAATGTATGAAAAAACTGTTGGTGTAGAGGTACTAGACGACTATGGTAAAAAAGAAGCAACACACAGAAGACATGTAGAGTACAGAGAACATGAAGGATGTGACACACAGAAGAAATTTATGAGATATTTAATGTAGTATACAAGTATCTCTTAAACTGAATATTATCATAATAGGCAAATATAATTTCGTAATGCTATAAATACGAGATGTACACACACAAGTCCACAAAACACAACACAGTCAAAGACAACGATGAACACGACCTATTTTTCAAATGAACAGTTTTCAAGAAAAGAGCCTCAAAAATCAAAACTTGGATCTCACCTAATCCATTACTAGGTGAATACCAGTTGGATCATGTAATGATCTCCCGCCTAAATAAAGTAGAAATCATGAGACTTAAAATCCTTAATGGACTAGATGTAGATTCCGACCATTACCCTACAAAATTCTCCCTAGATGTCAATCCAGAAAAAAGAACATTCACTAAGAAATGTCCACATCGTAAATATGATGTACAAAAGATAACTGGTAATGAACAATTTACAAAAGAAACACAAAATTTAGAACCACAAAATTGGCAACAACTGCAAGCAGGACTTTTACAAGCAGCTGAAACTGTAGCACCGCAAACAAGAACACGTGAACACCCATGGTGGACAGATGAGTGTGACCAACCGATAAATCTCAGACAACAGGCGTGGCAAAATTGGTTGTGCAACAAAAATCAATAGACCCTGGAAGTTCGCAAAGATAACAGGAAAACAGTCACAAAAGCAATACGAACAGTGCGTAAACAACACGAAGACAAAAAATTGCAAGACATGGGAAATGATTTCAAGAAAAACAATTCCCGAAATTTCTACAGAGTATTCAAACAAAAATTAACAAAGTGCTCCCCTCCATCACTCCAATTCAAAAATGAACAAGGGAAAATTGCCCATGCCAACACCGAAAACTGTGAAATTCTTGCAAAATACTTTTCTAAATTACTGAATTGTGAAAAGCCTCCAGAAAAATTTGAGTTTCGTCACACATAACGAAACCCAGAATAAAAAAGCCACCAAGTTTACAGGAGATTAAAGAGATAATTCATTCACTGAAAACTAACAAAGCATCAAGAGAAGACCAAATCATCGCAGAATTATGGAAAAAGCAGGAGAAAATCTTGTTGCAAAACTCAAAGAAATATACATGAAATCTGGAAAACTGAAAAAATCCCCACAGATTGGAAGTCAGCAATCATACATCTTCTGTACAAAAAAGGAAGTAAAACAGACCCCAACAACTATCGTGGAATCTCTTTATTGTCAATAACATACAAAATTCATGTAATAATTCCAATTCCATAGCAAGCAGGTGTTGACAGACGCCAAAATTACCGAACTATCAGTTAAATAAGTCACGACTGCAAAATACTAACACGAATTCTTTACAGACAAATGAAAAAACTAGTAGAAGGCGACCTCGGGGAAGATCACTTTGGATTCCGCAGAAATGTTGGAACACGTGAGGCAATACTGACCCTACGACTTATCTTAGATTAAGGAAAGGCAAACTTACGTTTCTAGCATTTGTAGACTTAAAAAAAACTTTTGACAATGTTGACTGGAATACTCTCTTTCAAATTCTGAAGGTGGCAGGGATAAAATACAGAGATCAAAAGGCTATTTACAATTTGTACAGAAACCAGATGGCAGTGATAATAAATTCAGTTGGGAGGAGCACACCACATAACTGCAGAAACGCCTTAACAAATCTGTATCTGGAATTCGAGTGTTAGCCGGCATAGGCGACATAAAAATAAAAAAGCTTGCATACTTTGCGTACTTTCATTCCATAATGTCATATGGTATAATATTTTGGGGTAACTCTTCAAGTCAAACAAAAGTTTTCAGAGTCCAAAAGCGTGTAATATGTATTATTTGCGGAGTAAATTCACGGACGTCCTGTAGAAACCTCTTCAAAGAACTGGGTATACTAACTACTGCCTCTCAGTATATTTACTCCTTAGTGAAATTTTTCCTAAATAATATTTATCTTTTTCCAACAAACAGCTCAGTTCATACATACGATACCAGGAACAAAAATGATCTGCACAAGGACTTAAAAGCACTTACTTTAGTTCAAAAAGGGGTCCGCTACTCAGGAACACACATCTTCAATAATTTGCTAGTAAACATAAAAACTTTAGTTACAAATAAAAATCAGTTTAAAAGGAGCCTGAAAGACTTACTAGTGGCCAACTCCTTCTACTCCATTGACGAATTTTTTAATAGAAACAAATGATGTATTGTATATACTCATACTATTAGTATTGTTATTTCAGCTTTTAAAAAAAATTGACATGTTCCACATCCACGAGAATCTCCTAAGCACGGATCTATGGAACGAAAAACTAATCTAATCTGGTAGAAGTAGAGAGGATATAAAATGTAGACTGTCAATGGCAAGGAAAGCGTTTCTGAAGAAGAGAAATTTGTTAACATCGAATATAGATTTAAGTGTCAGGAAGTCGTTTCTGAAAATATTTGTATGGAGTGTAGCCATCTATGGAAGTGAAACATGGACGATAAATAGTTCGGACAAGAAGAGAATAGAAGGTTTCGAAATGTGGTGCTACAGAAGAATGCTGAAGATTAGATGGGTAGATCACATAACTAATGAGGAGGTATTGAATAGAATTGGAGAGACGAGAAATTTGCGGCACAACTTGACTAGAAGAAGGGATCGGCTGGTAGGACACGTTCTGAGGCATCAAGTGATCACCAACTTAGTATTTGAGGGAAGCGTGGAGGGTAAAAATCGTGGAGGGAGACCAAGAGATAAATACATTAAGCAGATTCAGAAGGATGTAGGTTGCTGTAGGCACTGGGAAATGAAGTAGCTTGCACAGGATAGAGTAGCATGGAGAGCTGCATCAAACCAGTCTCAGGACTGAAGACCACAACAACAACAATGACCGTATAGACCGAGAATCCAATTTTGAAGTGTTAGCAGAATTTGGACTAGATCAAAAGACAACAAATATCATAAAAGAAACACTCACGGAGACCAAATCCAAAGTAAAATTTATGGGAGAATTGAGCACAGAATTTGAAATAGGCACAGGAGTACGACTAGGGGATGGACTGTCCCCAGTGTTCTTCAATTGTGCTCTTGAAAAAGTTGTTCGAGAATGGAGTAAAGCAGGTGCACCAGCACACGGACTGGGACCAAAACGTAAGGGCATAGATGGCTCTGAGCACTATGGGACTTAACATCTGAGGTCATCAGTCGCCTAGAACTTAGAACTACTTAAACCTAACTAACCTAAGGACGACACACACATCCATGCCCGAGGCAGGATTCTAACCTGCTACAGTTGCGGTCGCGCGTTCCAGACTGAAAAGAGCACAGAATTAGACTGTTTAGCATTTGCTGATGGCATGGCACTCATCGCCCAAGACATTACCGATGCATGGAAACAGCTAGAATTATTACAAGAGCAGGCAGCAAAAATAGGATTACAAATTTCATTTGAAAAAACAAAATTTATGACTGACATCAAAGGTGCACCGTCTGATCTCAAAATTGGTAATAACTACATCTCTCGAGTAAAAGAATTTAAAACTTTTGGTGAGTGGATTGCTGAAAATTGCAATGAAAAGAAATCTGTCAGATCAGGAGTCCAGAAAATGGAGACGGCGTTTCAGTTAACTAATAACGTTTACAACAAAAAGAGTCCCTCGTGGAACTGCAAAATACGACACAACACAACAGTAATTAAACCCGAAGCTCTCTACATATCTGAGACAGTAAACCTTCAACACAGAACACTAAAAGGGGAATTACAAGTGAAAGAACGTAAAATAATGAGGGAAATCCTAGGACCAAGAACTAAAGATGGTGTGCATTATCCAAAACCCAATGCACAAATATATAAAAATATCTCTAAAATAACAGACACAATGCTCATGAGAAGAATCCCATTCATGAGGCATTTAGAAAGAATGGACTCAAACAGGTTAAGGCCCAAAATTCATACATTTTTAAAGAACAGAACTACAAGACCGAACTGGTACAAACAGACGGAAAAAGACCTGAGGGAATTAGGGTCTCCAAATCTACATGACAGAAATGAAATCAGAAAAATCACAAACACATGGGATTTTGAGGAAGAAGAGAGAAAAACTAACCGGCATATGTGCTCTACACAACGAAAGCTAGCCCATTCGTTGCTTATGAAGGAATAGTGGGCGAAAAGGAAGGACAACAAATGTTGATTATGCGTGGTCCTAACTGATCCATCCGCGAAGAAGAAGAAGAAGAAGAAGAAAAGGAAAATAATTAAAAAGTATTGTGCTTCCCTTATTTCAAGCATTGATTAATAATGGAAAAAAAATACAGAAAAGAAAAGTAAGCAGGAGATCCTGCGTTCGATTCTCCACCCGGTAAAATTAAATAAAAGAAAAAAAGTGCTTCGAATCCGGGCACCGCTTAAATTTCGATTAATAATCAGCATTGTCGGCCGAAGACTTCCGGCTTAAGAAATCATCCTCTTTCAACGAAAGGCACTGTCAAGAGGGTGGAAGAGAGGAAGAGCGGACAGAGTTTCAGGACACTCTCTTGTCCTCGGAGTGCGAAACTGCCCCTCAAGGCGGAAAAATCAGCAATAATCAACGGCAAGAGGATACAGACGGTAATGGAAACCATTACCTTAAAGATGCATAAGTTTATCCACACTACATGTTCCTGCAATAGGAAAAGTGTCATGACGATCTCTCCATTGGCAAAAGATATCGAAATAGTCCCCTATTAGGATCTCCGGGAAGGGACTGCCAAGGGAAGGTGACCATGCGAAAAAAGACTAAATAACCAAGGAAAGCATAACGTTGTGCGAGTCGGGGTGAGGAATCTCAGAAGCTTGAACGCGGTAGGGAAGCTAGAAAATCTGAAAATGGGAATGCAAGGGCTCAGTCTAGATATGGTAGAGGTCCGTGAAGGGAACAAGGATTTCTGGTAATATGACTGTAGGGTAATATTAACAGTAGCATAAAATGGTATAACGCGTGTAGGTTTCGTTATGAATAGAAAGGTAGAGCAGAGGATGGGTTACTGTGAACAGTTCAGTGAGAGGGGCGTTCTTATCAGTATCGAAAGCAAACCTACACCTACAACGATAGTTAAGATATAAATACGACGTCACAAGTTGAACAGTTGATGGTTGGAGTGCTGACACATTATCTGCGAATCCACTAATACTGGCAACTGATGGGTTACGCATTGGGATCGTATCAACCTGTAACGCATCAAAACAGCCTGAAGATGACGCAGTGAAGCGTCGAAACTGGTAGCGACAAAATAAAATAAAATCGTAGGGACGGCTGTAGGTGTTTTTATTTTTTGTCACCATATAACGTGAGAAAGTCCAGAAAAATTCCACAAACAGAAGTACCTTACCCAAAAATAAGGTAGGACGGGCGGTTACCAGGGAAAATTAAAGTGAACACGACTGCCAGGTCAGCAGACTGTCGCCCGCAAGCCCGGATATTCGATCGGGCGCAGCAACGTGGAGACGAATACTCTGCACTAACACGGCCCGTACAAGTAGCCGCCCACTTGGACAGCGACCGCCGATCAGGTCCCGAAAACGCCCTCTCACCATTCGTCACCCATTCCTCTCTCTCACTGCCCCAATGTCCGTCAACCACCTGCATCCATGCCTCCAACTTCCTCCAACCAAAGAGCCAACTACAAGACGACCGCAGCGCCGGCGGCGTGATAGGATAACGGATCGCACCTATAAGCAACGATATAACAGTTCGGAAAACGGGCCGACATGGCTTAGTTCCAACAAGCAAAACCTTTATTCAGATCCATTGTGTCATGTGTGCATTTCAGTATCCTATCCTTGAAGTCACAAGTCATTCCATCTTTACTATATCATCATCATGATATCGTTCGTAGGTCAAAACTGCATAGGTCAAGACTGCATTACATCACAGTCCAGGATGATGGAATCAATGACAAACTTTTTCAATGGGTGGAAAAATACTATGATCTCATTAGCTGTTTCATTTTAATGACCAGTATGATGCCACTGTGATGTCATGTATTATGCCATCTTGGATTGTGGGACTGTGACATCACGAGTCCAAGGTGACCCATGTATGATACCGTAGTTTGGATATCGACTTGCACAATTGGTATCACGAATTTGACAAGCACTTTCCTTGTTGGATCACGTTTTTGCCTGTTGTTACCTATAAGTCTCAGCTTGCAGGCTTATCGCTTTTGCTTGTTGGAACAATGCTTAACTTGCCAGAACAAGTGTCAACTTTCGTAGTCAGTGACATATGCTGGAATCAATTACAACTTTGTGTAGCTGATGCTGTTTGAGGAGAGTTTTTAAAATTTTATGATGTTTGAGATATTAATAGTAGTAACCGACACTCTTTGTCAGGTTATGAGACGTACACTGTTAGCTTCTGCTGTAACATGTAGACGTATGTGGCAATTTGTTACAATTTTGCTGCAACATGATCATGTATGAGACAATTTATTAGAATCTTGCTTTAACATGTCAATATATGGAGTAATTTGTTACAATTTTGCTATAGCAAAGGGGGTATTTGTTACAGTTCCATGTAACAATGGCCACATACTGGGCAATTTGTTACAATTTTGCTGTGACGTGACTATGTATCGGGCAATTTACCACGGTTTCATATGATGATTATCTGACTTATTCAGGTGATCAGGCCCAGAGGACAGCGTGCTTCTACAGAGCTTCTCTTTCACTGGATTCTGTTTCCTGCTTTCTGCCATCAGTTACCCTCTATGCCGATCTGCAGCCTCGTGGATTCCATCTCTCCACCTGCCCCTTTGGCCTACCCATTGGTTTTCTTCCATTGCGAGTAAAATTCATGAATTCAAAGTTTATCCAGGTGCCACGCCCTGTCGATACGAGCTAATTGGTTCTAATCAAGCCTACAATAATTGGTCTGTTGCACACATCAACCAGCTCATAATTATGACAGATCTTCCATTCCCTAATAATCTCATCATGTTTCACTGCATACATCTTCCTTACAAGTTTATGACCGAAAATGAGGTGGTCATTTATGACTGAACACTCCAAGTTAAGCAACACTACAGCTCCCTAGACTGTATCATTGTTTTGTGCAACTGTGGGTTGAAATTCCTTGAGCAACTACATAATTTAAAAAGCTGGCTTAGACTAAAGTATGATCAGTTTGTGGCTTGGAACCTTACTTTGTTTTGTGCCTTAATTATTAACCCTTTTATGGAACTGGTTTCCGACCATCAGTGGTTGGTTGGCTGGTTTGTGGGATTAAAGGGACCAGACTGACCATCAGTGTCTGGAGCGGATATCTTGAATATTCATTTGTCCTACTCATAACTAGATACTGGTTTTCTGATTCATTCACAAGGAGACCAGTCATGCTCACTACCACCTCCATGCCATTGCTCACGAACACCAATTCTTTCTTGCATCTGGACAACAGGGCTACATCTTCAGCAACTGCTAGATGTGTGGTTTTATCACAGTCTTCCTCGATCCCTTTGAAATTCTGCAACCGAACATAAAGTAAGAGAGAGACAGTAGGTGGAACTCACTCTCAAGTTGTGGTATACACACTATCAGTTTCTGGCGTTACAGTACAATTTTAAAACGCAGTAGCTCATCTCTGCTGTTAAGTTATGAAACATGCACTGTCAGCTTCTGGTGTTACAATTCTATTAGAGATCAAGTTGCTGACGCCTCTTTGCAGCTTATGGTACATTTACTACCATATAACCAAGTGTTCTGGGTAATGGCAGTCACCATACTAAATGACAATCATTGCCCCACCTCATAGTATCAGAGCAGTATTGGTGCTTACCCACTAAACTGAACATTAGTGCCCAAATTGCACCACCATTTACCTTGTCAACTGATCATCATTACCTTAGATGAAGGCAGAGAAATGGTAGTCACTGTATATCATTCCCCAGTAACATTTGAGATATTAATAGTTTAATTTCAACTGACCATGAGTGCCACAGTTGCTTCCAGAGTAAGGGAAATCATATGACAATTGACCATCATATCCCTAATTGTGTTTAGGGTAATGGCTGTCATGTTGTCAGCTGACCATCACTGCCCGAGCTGTATTCATGGTAGAGGTACTCACTAGATCACATGATCCGATATTACCTAGGGCAATGACAGTCACCTCACTTAGTATTTGGGGTGAAGGAAGTCACCTTTGTAAACCGACCATCATTGACTACTCAACAGTATCCAGCATAATGGCACTCACCACATGAGCTAAGTATTTATGCCTGAGTAGCATTCACCATGTTTTTGCTGTGTATGGGCCAATTTATTACAATTTTGTGATACAGTGGTGTTGTATGAGGGCAAATTCTTTACACTTGCTCTGTAATATGACGATGTAGGCGTCAAACTGAACTATCTCCACTGTGAGAAAGCATAACTAAGCATTATCAGCAAGTGACAAACGTTTTGCTTTCTAAGATAAAGCTCTTTTACACTAGCATAGAGTCGCCATAATGTTGGGATGGCTTTGAAAAGTTGTTGAAAGCGAGCAGTTGAAGGAATAGCTACCATAATTACTAGCCTATACAAATGTGCATCATTGTTCTGTATACTATTTCATCAACGTACTATAAGTCAGTCTTTGACATGTTCACTTTAACCTGTAAGTTATATTACCAGTAGTGTCCACTCGTGTTTTGTATTGTTAAAGAAGACATATTTACTTATTTTGATAAACAAAAGTACTATTGTTAATTTCTTTACTATGTAGTACAGAAATCAAACAAAGTTTGTTACTAACCCGTGTGTTATCTCAGTAGTATCAATAAGACAGCTTTTTGTATTTTTATAAGCAATACAGACAGTATAGATGTGAGAATAATTAATTTGTTGGTGTCTTATATCTTGCAAAGTCTGATGCACATAACGGTCTTTCGTCACCAACAACTGTAGCTTAATTAGTAGCTTAATCACCAGTTCAAGTATGCACGCCATGTACAATTTTTTCTAAATTTTTTGAAATAGTTAATTTGATGATGGTGCAACATTCGTTTTGTACATAGAAGCTTACATATTTTGATAAATAATTTTATTTTGGTTCATGATCAGAGTTCAGTTATTACGACAATAATAAACTTGTATGTGTTTTGATGAATAAATGGGTCTGAGCAATATGGGACTTAACATCTGAGGTCATCAGTCCCCTAGATCTTAGAACTACTTAAACCTAACTAACCTAAGGACATAACACACAACCAAGCCCGAGGCAGGATCCGAACCTGCGACCGTAGCGGTCGCGCGATTCCAGGCTGAAGCGCCTAGAACCGCTTGGCCACACCGGCCGGCTTTTGATGAATAATTCTGTTTGGATGCAAAGATCATATTTTGTAGGTATCAATCTTTCCTCTCTGTGTATGGAACCTTTCTGTCATTGTCTTTGATCGTGTTGTGTTGTGTGATCTTGTTGTGTGTGTATGCCTCATAAAAGGAGCATAACGAAATTATGTTTGCATATTACGTAAATTTGGTTAAGTGGTATAATTCATTAAGGATCTCGTTAAAATCTCTCATTGTTATTACAGTATGCAGTCCTAAAGCGTCAGAAAATGTGACGTCGATGTATACAACACCAGTGGAACGTAACTGCAGTTATGTTCAAGAAAAAATGTAATTAAAAAGAGGTATTTTAGTTAGACAGTAAAGTCAGTTATGTGTCTGCAGCCTATAACATCAGGTGTAGAACATGAGGTGATCATACCCTGAAGCGCCAAAGAAACTGGTGTAGGCATGAGTAATGGCAGGTTATCAAGACTTAAGTGAGTCTGAACATGGTGTTATAGTCGCCGCACGAGCGATGGGACACAACTTCTAAGAGGTCGCGATGAAATGGGAATTTTCCCATACGACCATTTCACTAGTGTATCGTGAATATCTGGAATGTGCTTAAATATCAAATCTCCGACATTTCTGCGGCCAGAAAAAGATCCTGCTAAAACTGGATTAACGACGACTGAAGAGAATCGTTCAACGCGACAGAAGTGCAACCCTTGAGCAAATTGCAGCAGATTTCAATGCTGAGCCATCAACATGTGTTATCGTGCTAACCGGTCAACAAATCATCATCGATATGGGTTTTCGGAGCCGAAGGCCCACTCTCGTACCCTTGATGACTGCACGAAACAAGTGATACGCCTCACATGGGCCCGTCATCACCGAAATTGGACTGTTGACGACTGGAAACACGTTGCCTTGTCGGACGAGTCTCGTTTCTAATTGTATCGAGCTGGTGAACGTATATGGGTATGGAGACAACCTCATGAATTTATGGACTCTGCATGTCAGCAGGGGACTGTTCAAGCTGATGGAGGCTCTGTAATGGTGTGGGAAGTCTGCAGTTGGAGTGATATGGGACCCCCGATACGTCTAGATACGACTCTGACCGTTGAAACGTATGTAAGCATCTTGTCTAATCACCTGCATCCATTCATGCCCATTGTGCATTTGACGGACTTCGACAATTTCAGCAGAACAAGGCGACACCCTATAGGTCCACAATTGCTACAGAGTGACTCCAGGAACACTCGTCTTAGTTTAAATACCTCTGCTGGCCGCCAAATTCCCCAGACATGAACATTATCGAGCACATCTGGGATGCCTTGCAACGTGCTGTTCAGAAGAGATCTCTCCCCCCCCCCTCCCCCTCCCTCGTACTCTTACCGATTTGTGGACTGCCCTGGGGGATTAATGGTGTCAGTTCCCTCCAGCACAACTTCAGACATTAGTCGAGTCTATGCTACATCGTGTTGTAGCACTTCTGAGTGCTCGCGGTGGACCTACAGGATACCAGGCAGGTGTACCAATTTCTTTGGCTCTTCTGTGTAATTCGATCTTTGTACTAGTAGGCTGCCCGCCCGGTTGGCCGTGCAGTCTAACGCACGGCTTTGCGGGCGGGAAGGAGCGCCTGGTCCCCGGCACGAATCCGCCCGGCGGATATGTGTCGAGGTCCGGTGAGCCGGCCAGTCCGTGGATGGTTTTTAGGCGGTTTTGCATCTGCCTCGGCGCATGCGGGCTGGTTTCCCTTATTCCGCCTCAGCTACATTACGTCGGCGATTGCTGCGCAAACAAGTTCTCCACGTACGCGTACACCACCATTACTCTAGCACGCAAACGTAGGGGTTACACTCGTCTGGTGTGAGAAATATCTTGGTGGGGGGGGGGGGGGGGGGGGGCACCGGGGGCCGAACCGCACAATAACCCTGGGTTCGGTGTGGGGCGGCGGAGGGGTGAAGTGGACTGCGGTAGTCGTCGTGGGGTTACGGACCACTGCGGCTGCGGCGAGGACGGAGCCTCTCCGTCGTTTCTAGGTCCACGGTTCACATAACATAACATAACCAGTAGGCTTAGGGTCGAAATTGTGTGTGTATCTGTCCGTCTAAGTCCTGTCCCCTTTTTAGTTTCTTCTGCCTTCTGATATGCTGTTCTAACTTTTATACTTTTTGTTACGTGTAAATCGCTCAGTAGCCTCCTTCCCTGCCATCCGTTGTGGCCGAGTGGTTCTAGGCCCTTAAGGTTCGAATCTTGCCTCTGGAATGTGTGTGATGTCCTTAGGTTAGTTAGGTTTAAGTAGTTCTAAGTCTAGGGGACTGATGACCTGAGATGTTGAGTCCCATAGTGCTCAGAACCATTTGAACCATTAAGCCTCCTGTCCTTCTAGTTAACTACGATCTTCTGCCAGTAAATTTAAAAGTTTTATGCTCAGAACACTATCAAAGATTTTGCGAAGGCCCCTCCCGCCGGAGGTTCGGGTCCTCCCTCGGGCATGGGTGTGTGTGTTAGCATAGGTTAGTTCAAGTAGTGTGTATGTCTAGGGACCGGTGACCTCTGCAAATGGTTCAAATGGCTCTGAGCGCTATGGGACTTAACATCGGTGGTCATCAGTCCCCTAGAACTTAGAACTACTTAAACCTAACCAACCTAAGGACATCACACACATCCATGCCCTAGGCAGGATTCGAACCTGCGACCGTAGCGGTCACGCGGTTCCAGACTGAAGCGCCTAGAACCGCACGGCCACACCGGCCGGCTGACCTCTGCAGTTTGGTCCCTTAAGAACTCACACACGTCCGAACATTTGATTTTTCGACAACAGAAAGTGCACCACTTACCGCAATGACTCGTAACAGCAAATAGCAGAACTGGAAAATGTTTAGTGGCGAAAATTTACTATAGAAGCTAGAGGTGCAGCCACTGAAGGAGGCCGGAACCGCGAGCTCCTCTCTTAGTTTGGGCAGCAGCGCTGTTCCAGCAGGGACGACGGAAGTGCGAGTAGCAGAGTTACCTCCTGAACGCCCCAGTCCCGGAGTCTCAAGGAGCAGCTCGAGCTGGCGAGGCGCCGCTCCCTATCAGATGCGCCGCTGTTTCTCTGTTTACAGCTGGCGCGCATTGTTCGGCTGTGACGTCAGCCGGCGCCTGGCCGTATTGTGGCGCCGTGTCAGCTGTCTCGCAGCCGCGGCGGTATCTCGGGAATACTGTACTACCACTGTGCACTGGCTGCCGTGGCAACGGAGGCCGGAAGGCGGCGGCCGCGCTTCTTCCGTATCTCGGGCGCTACAGCTGCGGACCGGTGCGCTTCCTGCCGACTGTGCTGCGGTGCCAGAGCAAACTTTACCTTTGGTGCATTCAGTGGTTAGCTGAAGAATTGTGTCTTTTCTGGTATGAAACCTCATATTCGTAAATTGTTTCCCGTTTTAGCTGTAATGCCGAGTGTATTATAAAATTTTAGTTTCAACACAGCCGAAATATTTTTTTTAATGATGGACTGTTAAACAAATATTCAGTCTGATGAACAGAACCGCGCTGAGTCATTCTGATGCAAGAGATTATAACCGCGTGGATAGTCGTCCACGTGGCAGTTTCTTGCTAATCTATGGGACAAATGATGTGACAGAAAAAAACAATATATAGAATTCTTCCTAATTATAGCATTAGACTCAGCCCTTAGAAAACCGTTACGAATGTCTGAAGGCGTGACGACAAAGAAACTGTTTAACAACACCAAACCGCCCTCCTCCGATCAACATCAAGACGCAGGAATGCAGCACGTCAAGACCCGGAAAAAAGCTGCAGCAGCCGGGCGAACAAGTAGTCCCTCTACACCAGGGCTTCACAACATACATGCTCGCGGAGCAAGCTGTGAGCAGCAAGGCGCGAGCACGGAGCAGCGCGAGCACGCTACCCCCACTACCGGACCAGAGCGGAGAGTGGGGAGAGTCACGTGGGGCACACAACAGCTGCCGCCAGTCAATGTAAATCCGCGGCCTCCTGCAGGGATATCACTCACGAATTATTACTGTGACAAATGAAACAAATAAAGGAGAATGTACACCACATAATTTTATTAGCTTAGTGTATGCCTCTACATTCGTATTAATTTGTGAACTGTTACACAATAAAAGGTGTCACTGAAGTGTGGGGTTCTCGGTTATCTTGTACTTTTTGCTCTTTACAATTGCGTCTATGTTCGGAGCAATTGTTCTTGTGCATTGTAGGCGTAGCGTGCAGTTTAAATTTCGATCAGACAATGCGTTTCTCAGGTGCGTCTTGTTACATTTCATTGCAGAGAACAGTTGTTCACAAACATACGTGGAACCGATCATTGATATTGTTGTAGCCGCCAGTTTGTGCAAACGAGGAAATCTATCCTGAGGGAAGCCTCTGTAGAATTCCAAAATGTTTTTCTTGTTCTGAAATTTGTCTCTGTATTCTCTGTCACACTGCAGGTCAATAATTTCTAGTTGCAGCTCAGGACGAATCTCTTCAATATTCGCTGAATATGGAGAGAACAGATCCAAATCACTGTCTAATGCTGTCAGATCTTGAAAGTGTTGATCAAATTCTCCCTTAAGGGCATGTGAATAACGTTCACAGTATTTGTGAACATCTTGCACGGATGATAATGTAGGAAAATGAGCTAGATTTCCTGTTTCCAGCTGACTCACCCAAAGTGTCAATTTCATTTTAAAAGCTCATATTCGATCTATGAAATGAGTAATTAGCAGATCTTTACCTTGTAGTGAAATGTTCAAAGCATTGAGATGGCTAATTAAATCTGCTAAGAACGCGAGGTCACATTTCCATGAAGGCTCTTTCAATTCAGGAACACGCATATTATTTATTTCCATGAACATATTTATCTCATCTAATAGGCAAAAAAATCGATTTAATAATTCGCCACGACTAAGCCAGCGGACCTCGCTGTAATAAGGCAGGCTACCATACTGGCTTTCTACATACTCAAGAAAGCTTTTAAATTGCCTGTGTTGTGGCCCATGCTTCCTTATATAATTGGTTGTACGAAAAACAACACTCATCACATTTTTTAGAGTGATACTCTTTGCACATAAGTTTTCCTGGTGGATCAGCCAGTGAACGCCCCTTGTTTCATTCGGCACGGTCAGTTTTTGCATTTTCTCCTTCAACAGCGCGACGAAACCTGATTTTTCCCTGTCATCGCTGGTGCACCGTCTGTAGACACTGAAACTAAAGAATTCCACGACAATCCTATATTTTCAACACTTTCTTCAACACTACTTAAAATATCACCTCCGGTTGTAGTGTTCTTCATGGCTACTACACCGAGGAGTTCCTCCCTCACCTGAAGATCTCTATTAACACCTCTAATAAATATGGTAAGCTGCGCTGTTCCTGTGATATCAACACTTTCGTCCAGAGATAGAGAATACGTCATAAAATCTTTACAGATATTTGCAAGCTGGCTCTGGACGTCGTCTGCCATGTCCTGTAGGCGACGCATAATGATCATGTTAGATAATGGCACAATCCGAAACTGTTCAACTTGAGATGGACACAAATGTTCCGTGGCAACTACCAAACATTCTTTTATTAAATCACCATCTGTGATGGGGAGCAGGGATTTTGCTAAAAGCAAAGCAATTTTGTAACTCACTCTGAGAGCTGCCTCAGTTGATTTTTCTTCGTCGTCCAGATCTTCTTCGGATAGCTTTTTTTTAAGTTTAATAACTTCCTGCGCACGATCTGGTCCATCACATTTTCAACTTCCGTAGTCTTTCGCGTGGTACGACATATAATGTCGCTGCAAATTAAATTTCCTAAAATAATTCAGCGTTTTGTGACATACTAAACATTTTGCAACACCATCTTTTTCTGTAAACAGATACAATTCCTCCCAATGGGGGTTGAACTGCGAAAGCATGGTTGGGGTTACACAACGGCGACTTGACATGATTCTTAACCAGCGAAGTGACTGTTAGAGCTGATCGTAGTACTTTAAACATTACACAACTCAATAGGCACGCTGCGGCCCTATCCAAACGTGCGCGCGCATTTCCCCTCCCTCCCCTCCTTCCCTACTCCACGACCTCGCACCTGCTCGCGAGCACGTGCCTGAGCAGACGCGAGTACTCGCGCTCAAAACCGGCCAGTTGTTAAGCCCTGCTCTACACGGAGTTGGCTTTCCAAGGACACCCAGCCACAACGAAACTCCAGCTCCGAATACTGAAAATGGGCAACAATCGTTTATTTGACTGAACTCGATGTACCTGTTGTTTTGTGAATGATTGATTTGTATGTTTATTTTATTTATGTCTTTCTTTATTTCTTTTATGCCATTACTTAGTGAAATCATACGCACTGCACAAATTTGTTGAATTAACTATGAAAAATTCGTAATACCGAAACGAAAGGCAGTTGTAAGTTCGATTAGAATTTTCTTTTATTGTGAATTTTTTACTGCTGTAGAGTTTCAGTTGTGTTCTGCTGGCCAGGGGGTGTTGCTTTACTTAAAACAGTACAGTTACTCTTGCAAGTGCCATGTTAAATCACAGCTATTCAAGACATGGTGTCATATTGTTTATAGTCCCATCACCGAACATAATTTTAACAGGTTATGACTATCCCACGTATTTGCTATAACCCAAATACAGTATCTGATAGAAAGTATCCAGACATCCGTACGTAGATAAAAAAAAATGGCTCTGAACACTGTGGCACTCAACTTCTGAGGTCATCAGTCCCCTAGAACTTACTTAAACCTAACTAACTAACTTACTTAAACCTAACTAACCTAAGGACATCACACACATCCATGCCCGATGCAGGATTCGAAACTGCAACCGTGGTGGTTGCGCGGTTCCAGACTGTAGCGCATAGAACCTCTCGGCCACCCTGGCCGGCCGTACGTAGCACGAGAGTAGCACGCGTCAGTACGAAAGGCGGGGAGTACTGTGTCGTCAGTAGAAAAGCAGGAACAGTAGAATGGGTCGGTCAGGAAAGCTCAGACAGCGATTTCGAACGTGGACTAGTTAGTCCATGCCACCTCGGTAACAAATCCATCGTGGTGCACTTCAACCATTCTAGAGCTGCTCAACCCGACTCTTGGTAAAGTGATTGCGAAGTGGAAACGCGAAGGAAAGACCACAACTAAACCAAGAACAGACCTCAGGTAAAGGTGAACAGGGATCATCGCGCACTGCAGAGGATGGCTGTACAAATACTGTCATGAAATCAGCGGAAGGAATAACTCGTGAGTTCCAAAGTTGTAACAGCAGTGTAGCAAAAGCAATGACTGTATGTAGAAAGTTAAAGATAATGATGTTCGAGTATAATGACTTTTCTGGAGACTAGAAAACTACTCTGTAGAAATCAGCATGGGTTTCGAAAAAGACGATCGTATGAAACCCAGCTCGCGCTATTCGTCCACGAGACTCAGAGGGCCATAGACACGGGTTCACAGGTAGATGCCGTGTTTCTTGACTTCCGCAAGGCGTTCGATACAGTTCCCCACAGTCGTGTAATGAACAAAGTAAGAGCATATGGACTATCAGACCAATTGTGTGATTGGATTGAAGAGTTCCTAGATAACAGAACGCAGCATGTCATCCTCAATGGAGAGAAGTCTTCCGAAGTAAGAGTGATTTCAGGTGTGCCGCAGGGGAGTGTCGTAGGACCGTTGCTATTCGCAATATACATAAATGACCTTGTGGATGACATCGGAAGTTCACTGAGGCTTTTTGCGGATGATGCTGTGGTATATCGAGAGGTTTTAACAATGGAAAATTGTACTGAAATGCAGGAGGATCTGCAGCGAATTGACGCATCGTGCAGGGAATGGCAATTGAATCTCAATGTAGACAAGTGTAATGTGCTGCGAATACATAGAAAGATAGATCCCATGCCATTTAGCTACAATATAGCAGGTCAGCAACTGGAAGCAGTTAATTCCATAAATTATCTGAGAGTACGCATTAGGAGTGATTTAAAATGGAATAATCATATAAAGTTGATCGTCGGTAAAGCAGATGCCAGACTGAGATTCATTGGAAGAATCGTAAGGAAATGCAATCCGAAAACAAAGGAAGCAGGTTACAGTACGCTTGTTCGCCCACTTCTTGAATACTGCTCAGCGGTGTGGGATCCGTACCAGATAGGGTTGACAGAAAGGATAGAGAAGATCCAACGGAGAGCAGTGCGCTTCGTTACAGGATAATTTTGTAATCGCGAAAGCGTTACGGAGATGATAGATTCTGCAGGAGAGACGCTCAGTAGCTCGGTACGAGCTTTTGTTAAAGTTTCTAGAACATACCTTCACCGAGGAGTCAAGCAGTATATTGCTCCCTCCTACGTATATCGCGCGAAGAGACCATAAGGATAAAATCAGAGAGATTAGAGCCCACACAGAGGCATATCGATAATCCTTCTTTCCAGGAACAATACGAGACTGGAATAGAAGGGAGAACCGATAGAGGTACTCAAGGTACCCTCCGCCACACACCGTCAGGTGGCTTGCGGAGTATGAATGTAGATGTAGATGTAGAACAACGATCATGCAGTTCCTCACAAGCTACACATTGCTATAGACAATGTTGAACGAGGCTCGAGATGTTGTAAAGAACGACGCAATTGTACACTAGATCACGGAAAACGAGTCGTGAATCACTTTACACCCTGTGACTAGGTTTAGGTTTGGCGAGTGTCTGGAGAATGTTGTCTGCCACCATGTGTAGTGAAGACAGTGAAGTAAGGAGAAGATTCTGTCCCTGTATGGGGGTGTCCCTTGTAGTTAGAGTGTGGACTTGGCAAAACGCTAAATGCGGAATGATATGAACATATTTTACAGATTTGAGTATTGCACACAAAAGATGAATAGTACTGAGGCGATGGTTGTATTAGCATTACAATGCGCCCTGAGATGAAGAGGCATCTGTGAGGCACTAGTCTGTGAGAAATAACATTCAAGGCTGAACCGGAAGGAACACTTTCATATTGGTTACAACGTCCACTTCTCTCCGGAACTCAGCGTCCAAAACCATTACCTTCTCGGGTTCCGACTGTTCACGAAGAACGGGCTGCCATTCCTCCTCAGACATTCACACACTTCATTGACAGTGTCCTTGGCAGAGATGAAGCAGTCGTACAAGCCGCAGGGACTTCGCCCTTACAAAAGGTGGACATACCCCACACTAATTTCACTAACAGAGGCCCAGATACTTTTGATCAGACATTATACATGTCTGACGGGCTATACCATACACTTGAAAATTACTACGTACCCGAAGTTGCGCAATACTGGAAGAAACAAAATAAAAGGATGCTCTAATCCAAGTTACGATAGTCCTTGAAAAAGACTAGAGACCACAGACCATTTGATTGCTACCAAATCATTAGAGTCAGACATAGCAGACTCACAGAAAATGTTTTTCACACATAGAAGAAAGAAGTGCATTACATCGACGTGGGACCGGAAATGCTTTATTTCTGTGTCTTATTTTAAGCGACCCTGAAATTTACTTGCATTTTAATTTATTCACTTATCTTGTTAATAACAATTATGTAGTTTCGACCACACTGATACCGTGACATAGGTTTGAGTGGTCAATACCCTTGATAAAACTGCATTCAGTACACCTCAAAATGTATACACTTCCTTTTTAAGAAATGTGACTTATTTGTTGCTCTTAATGTCTCTAATTATTCAGTAAACTAGCCTTCCAGTTCCCAGAAAGAAAACCTCCTGCCACTAGAGATTTTGGAATAGACATAACGTTAGATATTTCTGATACTGTAACGCCGGAAATGCGTATCCTCCTATTTCCATCTATTGTACTATAAATTTTTTCCTTATTTTGTTACCTGAAGATATGACATTTCTGTGTCTTTATATATTGTAATTGTTTTGTTGTTGTTGTTGTGGTCTTCAGTCCTGAGACAGGTTTGATGCAGCTCTCCATACTACTCTATCCTGTGCAAGCTTCTTCATCTCCCAGTACCCACTGCAACCTACATCCTTCTGAATCTGTTTAGTGTATTCATCTATTGGTCCCCTCTACGATTTTTACCCTCCGCACTGCCCTCCAGTGCTAAATTTGTGATACCCTGATGCCTCAAAACATGTCCTACCAACCGGTCCCTTCTTCTTGTCAACTTGTGCCACAAACTCCTCTTCTCCCCAATTCTATTCAATACCTCCTCATTAGTTATGTGATCTACCAATCTAATCTTCAGCATTCTTCTGTAGCACCACATTTCGAAAGCTTCTATTCTCTTCTAGTCCTAACTAGTTATCGTCCATGTTTCACTTCCATACATAGCTACACTCCATACATATACTTTCAGAAACGACTTCCTGACACTTAAATCTATACTCGATATTTACAAATTTCTCTTCTTCAGAAACGCTTTCCTTGCCATTGCTAGTCTACATTTTATATCCTCTCTACGTCGACCATGATCAGTTATTTTGCTCCCCAAATAACAAAACTCCTTTACTGCTTTAAGTGTCTCATTTCCTAATCTAATTCCCTCAGCATTACCCGACTTAATTCGACTACATTCCACTATCCTCGTTTTGCTTTTGTGATGTTCATCTTACATCCTCCTTTCAAGACACTTTCCATTCCTTTCAATTGCCATTCCAAGTCCTTTGCTGTCTCTGACATAATTACAATGTCATCGGCGAACCCCAAAGTCTTTATTTCTTAACCATGGATTTTAATACCTACTCCAAACTTTTCTTTTGTTTCCTGTACTGCTTGCTCAATATACAGATTGAATAACATCGGGGAGAGACTACAACCCTGTCTCACTCCCTTCCCAACCACTGCTTCCCTTTCGTGCCCCTCGACTCTTATAATAGCGTTCTGGTTTCTGTACAAATTGTAAATAGCCTTTCGCTCCCTGTATTTTACCCCTGCCACCTTTAGAATCTGAAAGAGAGTATTCCAGTCAACATTGTCAAAAGCTTTCTCTAAGTCTACAAATGCTAGAAACGTAGGTTTGCCTTTCCTTAATCTTTCTTCTAAGATAAATCGTAAGGTCAGTATTGCCTCACGTGTTCCAACATTTCTGCGGAATCCAAACTGATCTTACCCGAGGTCGGCTTCTACGAGTTTTTCCATTCGTCTGTAAAGAATTCACGTTTGTATTTTGCAGCCGTGACTTATTAAACTGATAATTCGGTAATTTTCACATCTGTCAACACCTGCTTTCTTTGGGATTGGAATTGTTATATTCTTCTTGCAGTCTGAGGGTATTTCGCCTGTCTCATACACCTTGCTCACCGGACGATAGAGTTTTGTCAGGACTGGCTCTCCCAAGGCTATCAGTAGTTCTAATGGAATGTTGTCTACTCCCGGAGCCTTGTTTCGACTCAGGTCTTTCAGTGCTGTGTCAAACTCTTCACGCAGTATCGTATCCCCCATTTCATCTTCATCTACATCCTCTTTCATTTCCATAATATTTTCCTCAAATACATCGCCCTGGTATAGACCCTCTATATACTCCTTCCACCTTTCTGCTTTCTCTTCTTTGCTTAGAACTGGGTTTCCATCTGAGCTCTTGAGATTCATACAAGTGGCTCTCTTTTCTCCAAAAGTCTTTTTAATTTTCCTGTAGGCAGTATCTATCTTGCCCCTAGTGAGATAAGCCTCAGCATCCTTACATTTGTCCGCTAGCCATCCCTGCTCAGCCATTTTTCACTTCCAATCGATCTCATTTTTGAGATGTTTGTATTCCTTTTTGCCTGCTTCATTTACTGCATTTTTGTATTTTCTCCTTTCATCAATTAAATTCAGTATTTCTTCTGTTACCCAAGGATTTCTACTAGCCCTCGTCTTTTTACCTACTTGATCCTCTGCTGCCTTCACTACTTCATCCCTCAGAGCTACCCATTCTTCTTCTACTGTATTTCTTTCCCCCATTCCTGTCAATTGTTCCCTTATGCTCTCCCTGAAACTCTGTACAACCTCTGGTTCTTTCAGTTTATCCAGGTCCCATCTGCTTAAATTCCCACCTATTTTGTAGTTTCTTCAGTTTTAATCTACAGTTCATAACCAATAGATTGTGGTCTGAGTCCACATCTGCCCCTGGAAATGTGTTACAATTTAAAACCTGGTTCCTAAATCTCTGTCATACCATTATATAATCTATCTGATACCTTCTAGTATCTCCAGAATTCTTCCATTATACAACCTTCTTTCATGATTCTTGAACCAAGTGTTAGCTGTGATTAATTTATGCTCTGTGGAAAATTCTACCATGTGGCTTCCTCTTTCATTTCTTACCCCCAATCCATATTCACCTACTATATTTCCTTCTCTCCCTTTTCCTACTCTTATATTCCAATCACCTATGACTATTAAATTTTCGCCTCCCTTGTCTTCCCGAATAATTTCTTGTATCTCATCATACATTACATCAATTTCTTCATCATTGTTTTACAATTTGTATATATATGCATTTATGTCGACGTATAATTGGTTTGTTTTGAAAATATTATTTGTAGTTTTAAGCTGGGTCTTGCCTAGGGAAAACTATGCTATCGAACGATTACATCGATAGGTCGTGTGGAGAACCAAAGTGTTTAGGATCTTGGGTAGTGTTAACTCTGCCGCGTGGAGTGCGTGCAGAGGAGAGACTGGCTGGAGTAGGGCGATGGAGCAAGTGTGTTGAGTGACGTTCCCGCGAGTTGCCGCGCTTTCAGGGTTTGGCAGCATGTAATTGCGCTCGACTTTCTATGGTAGTTTCTGGCACGGTGTCGCGGACGAGAAACATTAGCTGGCACACATCAAGAGCCCGTTTCGCCTCGTGACCGTGTCGAGAAGAAGGCGCGCCAACATCCAACGTTTGCAATACCGACGGCCGACAATCAGTGACTGTCGCCACCTCCTCCATCGACGACTTCAAACCTTCAATCAACCAACAAGGAAGACTGAAAGCACGTAAAGTTGTAGAACTGTATGGCAGGCCTCAGCTTTTCAAACTGTTCCATTTGCATCACTAAAATACAGCAACTTAGCAAGAACCTTTGTTGCTCATTGTCCCAATTGCATTACCAAGCAGGGTCCCTCCCTTTTCCGAAATGAACCCGAGTGTCGTTGAAATTCAAACTCCAGCATTAAAGTAATATCCATTTCACTGCTTTAATTTCAAAGTTCAGTTAAAGTATTCATAGCTGGCTACAATATTTAGATTACACAAGCACAAATTAAGAGTGCGAGTTTTGTTACCACGTTTTAGATTACCTGTGACAGCAGCTCAGCTTGGTACGTACTAAATTTTACTGTTGTTAATTGTTCAAAATCATTTAATTCAAGTTCAAAGTTAAATCTCTTATTTCTAATTTGCGTAGATTCAAGTAGCTTTTGAGATGATTGTTGAGGTAGCTCAAGACTAACCTTATTTTATTCAATTTGGTAGTGCTTCAGAAGCAAAGTTCACTGTGAATTTCAGTCACTAAGTTAACTTTAAATTTTCCGGTTTTATTAATTCTTTTGCTAAATTAAGTTAGTGTGTAGCGAAATTTATTACATCTGACAAACATTCAGTTTTCACACAACACGTGTCAACCTTCAGTTGCCACGCTTTTAGTGCTAATTACATGTGCATTAACCTTTCTTTTTCAGTTATTATAGTAGTTGTCCATAGGATTGGCGACCGCAATTTTCCCCAATTCTCAAATATCTAATTAACGCTAGTTAATTGTTAACGTAACGACCGCACATTTATTTTCTTCATTAACTTTACTCGTTTTCAAAATTAATTTCCATCAATTTTATTTGCATTTTTCCTTTCATTTAGATGTAACACTTCCTCCCTCTTTACCGACAGATTAACTTCGGTGACGATTGCTTTTCCCAAATTTCCATTAGGTACACGTGGTTTAATTTTTCACTGTCATAAAGGTCGATAAGTGAGGGGGAGGTTACAATACTTTATATGCAATTAATGTAATATATGCTTTTTTATAATTCCAGTCTTAGATCATAATGTTTACTTGCAATCAGGCTATTAATTTTGGTCGTTAATCACCATCTTGACAAGTGAGTAGAACCGTGTTGCACTACACGAATCACGCCGCTACATGTGACAGTGCAGTCAAAAGCATCAGTTATTACGGCTTCCTCAAATGAAAATAATGGCATGAAAAGAGCATCATTGAAGTGTACTCACTGCACATGAAGAGAGGCTCAGTTATATAAATAATTTAAGGGAAAATTACAAAAAGTAAAATTAATACTGCTGTTGTAGTCGTTGTTGCGGTCATCAGTCCGAAGACTGGTTTGATACAGCTCTCTATGCTGCTCTATCCTCTGCAAGCTTCTACATCTTCGAATTACTGCAACCTGCAACTTTCTGAATCTGCTTACTTTATCCTTCTCTTGGTCTAGGTCTACGATTTTTACCCCCCCACACTTCCCTAAAATACTAAATTGGTGATCCCTTGCTGTCCCAGAATGAGTCCAATCATCCGATCCGTCTTTTGGTCAAGTTGTGGCACAAATTTCTTGTCTTCCCAATTCTGTTCAGTTCTTCCTCATTATTTACCCCGTTCAATCTTCAATATTCTTTTGTAGTACCACATTTTGAAAGCTTCCGCTCCCTTTTTTTCTAAGCTGTTTTTCGTCCCTGTTTTACTTCCATTCATGGCTATACTCCATACAAATACCTTCACAAAAGACTTCCTAAGACTAACATGTATATTCAGTGTTAACGGATTTCTCTTCTTCAGAAATCCTTTTCTTGCCACTGCCAATCTATGTTTTATACCCGCAATACTTCGGCCATTATCAGTTACTTTGCTGCCTAAGTAGCAACGCTCATCTACTACTTTAAATGTTTCGTTTCCTAATCTGATTCCCTTAGCATCACCTGATTTTATTCTACTACATTCCATTATCCTTCTTTTTCTTTTGTTACTGTTCATCTTATATGCTCCATTCAAAACACTGTCCGTACAGTCTCTGACAAAATTACAATGTCATCGGCAAGCCTCCAAGTTTTTATTTTTTTTTTCTACCTGAAATTTTATCCCTACTCCAAATTTTCTTTGGTTTTCTTTACTGCTTGTTCAGTGTACAGTTTGGATAACATGGAGGATAGGCTAGAACACTGCCTCACTCCCTTCCCAACCACTGCTTTCGTTTCATGCCTCTCAACTCTTATTACTGCCGTCTTATTTCTGTACTACATGTAAAGAGGCTTTCGCTCGCTACATTTTACCCCTGTTAGCTTCAGAATTTAAAAGAGAGTATTCCAGTCAACATTACCAGAAGCTTTCGCTAAGTCTACAATTCTACAAATGTAGGTTTGCTTTTCTTTAACCTATGTTCTAAGATAAGCCGTAGGTCAGTATTGCCTCGCGTGTTCCCACATTTCTCCGGAATCCAAACTGATCTTCCCCGATGTCTATTTCTACTAGTTTTTCCATTCTTATGGGTAAAGAATTCGTGTTAGTATGTTGCAACCATGACTTATTGGACTCGAACTGGAACCAGCACATTCTTCTTGAGCCTGAGGGTATTTCACCATACATCTAGCACACCAGATGGAAGAATTTTGTCGTGGCTGGGTCTCACCAGACTATCAGCAGTTCTGACGGAATGTCGTCTACTCCAGGAGACTTGTTGTGACTTAGACTTTACAGAGCTTTGTCGAATTTTTCTCGCAGTGTCATAGCTCCCACCTCATCTTCATCTACGTCTATTTCCGATTCTGTAATATTGCTTTCATCTCCCTTGCATAAAATCTCTATATACTCCTTCCCCTTTCAACCTCCCCTTATTTGGCCGGCCGCTGTGGCCGAGTGGTTTTACGCGCTTCAGTCCGGAAACGCGCTGCTGGAACGGTCGCAGGTACGAATCCTGCCTCTGGCATGGATGTGTGTGATGTCCTTAGGTTAGTTAGGTTTAAGTAGTTCTAAGTCTAGGGGACTGATGACCTCAGATGTTTAGTCCCATAGTGCTCAGAGCCATTTGAGCCATTTGAACCTTCCCTTCCTTGCTTATGACTAGTTTACAATCTGAGCTCTTGATATTCATGCAGCTGTTTCTTTAGTCGCCAAAGGCCTCTAAAACTCTCCCGTGAGCGGTATCTGTCTTTCCTCAAGTGGAATACGTTTCTAAATACTTACATTTGTCCTATAGCCATTTCTGTTTAGCGGTTTTGTACTTCCTGTCAATCTTGTTTTTTAGACGTTTGTATTTCGTTTCGACTGCTTCATTTGCTGCGCATTCAAATTATCTTCTTTCATCAATTAAATATCATATCTCTTGTGTTATTCAAGGATTTCTACTACGCCCTGTCCTTTTACTTACTAGGTCTACAACTATGCTTCCGCTGTTTTTTTCTCGTAGTTCGGGGCTTTATTGTGAAAAACGTACAAAAAATATGATTCATAGTATTGTTCATCGCTGGCCACTACATTCACCCATCTTTCAGATAGCATAAGAAACCCGTGGCGGAAGAACTGGGAGTCTTTTGTGGGGATCCATGAATCGACTCAATTTTGCACTTGTTCATATGAGCGGAAGTGCTATCAGCCGGACTGTATGGCACTAATCGAAAAAGATAGTAGTCAGAGAGAGCAACGTATGGAGAATACGGCGGGAGGGATAGGACTTCTCATTTCAACGTTTCCACGTATATTTTGACGGGTTATGCGACATGGGGTCGAGCACTGACCTACTGCAAAATTACCTTTACGTGTCTGTCGCTGTACTGTGGACGTTTGTGTTTCGGTGCTGGGCTCGAACGCATCAATTGCTTTCGATAATGATGTAATGTGATTGTCTTCGTCTGTATCAGTAGCTAGTAAAACGTTCTGCCTTCCACCATCATGCCGGTCGTCGACATCTTAGGGCGTTGAAAGCATTCTCTGCACATTTTTCCACTAATAGTTCCCTCACCATTGAGCTTACCCATTATTTTAAGAGCCACAGCCGCAGATTTCTTCACGCTAAAGCATAAAATTAAAACTTCCCGCAAATGGCGAGAAATGGGTACGTAATTTGACGTACTTAACTGAGAATAGCCTTATGCTGCAATCACAAATCGACTAATATTTTTGTGGCATTATGTTTACAGATGCCTAAACTTATTGTATTACACCTATGACCAACCACCTGAACCACACTTGCCGCTACTGCCGTCTATTGCAAAACGGCGGAAGCAAAGTTGTAGACCTAAAATTTGATCCTCTGCTGCCTTCATTATTTCATCTCTTAAAGCTACCCATTCGTCTTATACTGCATTCCCTTCCTCTTTTCTAGTCAACTTTTGTCTAATTCTCCCTCTGAAACTCTCAACTTTTCGGGGTCCCATCTCCTTAATTTCGCTGCGCGAAGCGGCCGCGTGGTTTGAGGCGCCACGTCACGAAGCGGGCGGCCACTTCTGCCGGAAGTTCGAGTCCTCCCTCGGGCATGGGTGTGTGTGTTGTCCTTAGCATAAGTCAGTTTAAGTAGTGTGTAAGTCTAGGGACCGATGACTTCGGCAGTTTTGTCCCATAGGAATTCACACACATTTGAACAGCTTTTGAACATCTCCTTAATTTACTACCTTTTTGCAATTTCTTCAGTTTTAATCTACAATTCATAATCAATAAATTGTGGTCGGAGTCGATAGACGCCCCTGGGAATATCTTACAATTTTACATCTGGTTACTAAATCTGTGTCTAACCATCGTATTATCAATCTGATACCTTCCCGTGACTCCAGGACTCTCCCACGTATATAACCTTATTTTATGATTCTTAAACCAAGTGCTGGCGATGATTAAATTATACTCTGTGCAAAATTCTACCAGGCTGCTTCATCTTTCATTCCCTTCCCTTAGTCCTCATGCAGCAACTGTTTTCCTTGTCTTCCTTTTCCTATTATCGAACTCCAGTCCCACATCGCTATTAAATTGTCGTTCGTTTTAACTGTCTGAATAATTTATTTTACCTCTTTAGACAATTTCTTCAGTCTCTTCATCATCTGCGGAGCTAGTTGGCATCTAAACTTGAACCATTGTGGTAGGCGTGGGGTTCGTGTCTGTATTGGTTACGATAATGCGTTCGTTGTGCTGTTCATAGTAGCTTACCCGCTTTCCTGTTTTCTTATTCTTTATTCAACCTACTCCTGCATTAGCCATATTTGACTTCGTATTTATAATCCTGTACTCCCCTGACCAAAAGTCCTGTCCTTCTTGCCACAGAACTTCACCAATTGTCACTATATCTAATTTCAACCTATCCATTTCCCTTTCTAACCTACCTTCGTACTTCGTACTTACTATTGTCGCCATGATTTTAGATCTATAACATTTGATGTATTAACAGCTGTTTATACTTTTCTGATATAAGGATTAAACGAATAATGTATTGAAGATCATCAGCGATTGTATTTGCAATTTGCTTATCATCATCATTTATTGTACGTAACAGGTCTTAAAGGCCCCTGACAGAAAGCAAAAGAAATATTACAAAACAGAATAAGACACTATACAAAGATCAATAACACAATCAGTGACACAGGAATGAGCATTGACCTGATTACAGTTGCAGGTATTTCCGGCAGATGTTGTTCCACTTTCTTCTCTCCATTTGATCTTCCAGAGATTCTGTTGGTTTTACCTTCTGCAACGTCCTCATCACCCTATCTTTCCACCTAGTCCTTGGACGACCTCTTGGACGTCTTCCAATCAGCTATGAATTGAACACTCGGTTGGGGATAGATTCTCCCGCTCTTGAGACATGTCCCAACGACTGGAGTCGTCGTCGTCTGATGCTCCTGCCAACGTCAGCTTTCCCAAAGAGTTGGTACAAGTCCTCTTCTTGCCTCATTTCCCATCTTCCATTTTCTCTGTTGAATATAGGCCCATAGATATTTCTGAGCTCTTTCCTTTCAAATGCGCAAATGCGCTCTTCAAGTGTTTGTGGTATCGCCCATGTATCGCAGCCATATAACAGAAACGGTTTTACCAGTGCCATGTAAGGTTTGATCTTGCTGTTTTGTGAGACCAAGCATGACGTGAATAAGCTATTGAGCCCAAAGAAGGTACGATTAGCATTAATTATTCTCTGTTGAATTTCTTTCTCAACCTCGCTCTTATTAGATAGAATCGATCCCAGGTACTTAAATTTCTCTGCTCGTTCAAAATTGTGTCCATCTATATTGACAGTATGTAATTTGCCTATAGAAACACGTAATTTTTCGAAATTTTTACAGTGTAGGACAAGGTAAAGTGAATCAGAAATACACTGATGAGCTGAGACAGTATGAACGCCTGCTTCATGGCGTGTTGGTCTACACTTGGAACACAGTACAATGGCGATTCTGCATGGCGTGGTTACGGTAGGTCCTTGATAGGTGTCCGAATGTACGTGGCGCTAGATGTCTACGCTCGGTTCTCGTAATCCCCATGAACTTTATGCCGATGGTGTGTGGGCGCGAGACTGATGTCCAGTAGCGTTCCAGATGTAATTCATTGGGTTCAGACCAGGCGAATTTGGAGGCCAAGACAGCAACGTCAGTTCATTATCGCGTTCCTGGAACCGCTATACGACGGTTCTACCCTTATGACACAGATAGCTATCTTACTGGGAGATTACATCTCCATCGGGGGAGATGTCAACCGTGAACGGTCAGGTGATGCACAATAACATCCATGCAGCCAACAACGCTCACAGTGAATTCTATTACTACCATAGGTAGTATCTTTTATGGAAATGGTTGCTTCCACTGTAACGGCTGCATTGCGGTTTCTGTAAATAACTAGTATCCAAGAATCCCAGTGGTGGACGGTACCACGTATAATGCTAAACATAATGACTCAAAATATGAATACTGCTAAAATGTCTGTGTGAGATCGCTGAATTACTATAACAATGAGTAATTCTGAAATTGAATTTTGTAATTTGTGTACTAAATGAAGTGAGACGTTTTGCAAGGTAACGACGTTCGAGCGCGCGTTGGGGTCTGACGTAGAATTTGAACTTGTCATTGCCATCTCTCATTTCCTTGCGAACACCCGGTTTCACACAGTGCTGTGGGACTGGAACCTCTGACCTGATGGTGTTGGTTGCTCATAGAACTTCCGAGGCAAAAGGATATAGTGAAACGTTTGGTTGTCAATCCAGTAGTTCAAAAATGATCAAATGTATGGGACCCATATAAGGTTGAATTAACAAGTAACATCGAAACACACGAGGTGTTTTAAAAAAAGCTGAAATTTTTGTTTCAGGAAAAAAATTTATGTATTCGTGTACATCAGCGAAATGCCAATATTTATGCATATGCCAGTGCTTTTTCCAGGTTAAAGTTTGCTTTGTAGTTGTTGTGGTCTTCAGTCCTGAGACTGGTTTGATGCAGCTCTTCATGCTACTCTATCCTGTGCAAGCTTCTTCATCTCCCAGTACCTACTGCAACCTACATCCTTCTGAATCTGCTTAGTGCATTGATCTCTTGGTCTCCCTGCCGGCCGAAGTGGCCGTGCGGTTAAAGGCGCTGCAGTCTGGAACCGCAAGACCGCTACGGTCGCAGGTTCGAATCCTGCCTCGGGCATGGATGTTTGTGATGTCCTTAGGTTAGTTAGGTTTAAGTAGTTCTAAGTTCTAGGGGACTAATGACCTCAGCAGTTGAGTCCCATAGTGCTCAGAGCCATTTGAACCATTTTCTTGGTCTCCCTCTACGATTTTTACCCTCTACGCTGCCCTCCAATGCTAAATTTGAGATCCCTTGATGCCTCAAAACATGTCCTACCAACCGATCCCTTCTTCTAGTCAAGTTGTGCCACAAACTTCTCTTCTCCCCAATCCTATTCAATACCTCCTCATTAGTTACGTGATCTACCCACCTTATCTTCAGCATTCTTCTGTAGCACCACATTTCGAAAGCTTCTATTCTCTTCTAGTCCAAACTGGTTATCGTCCATGTTTCACTTCCATACATGGCTACACTCCATACAAATACTTTCAGAAACGACTTCCTGACGCTTAAATCTATAAAACTTTGTTGCTGGAAAAAGAAAAAAGTCGAACTGCGCCATGTCTGGCGAATATGGACATTGAAGCACCATTACAGCATTGCTTTTGGCCACAAACTCACAAACACGCGAAGAACTGTGAGCAGCTCTATCAGTCCTTCGTGTTGCAAAACCATGAATTATTCCGCCACAAATCCGGACGTTTTTTCTCTGGCTGCTTCACACAAACTTCGTTGAATTTCTAGGTAGTGTGACTTTGTGACAAGAAATCGTGCTGCACTACGCCGTTAAAACCGAAGAACACAGTGAGCGTAAACATCACATCTGCACGCCCTTGTCTAGAAGTTTTCGGACTTGAATATGGAATGCTCTCGCTGGAACGACCGAGACTTAATTTCTGCGTCATAAATGTAAACCCATGTTTCGTCACGTGTTATGACATTATTCAGTAGTTCTGCACGTTACGGAGTTCATCTAGCGAGTTCTGAGCAACTTACATTGGTTGCTGTTTTTGTTCGAAATTCAAGAAAACGGTACAAATTTTGCTGCCACACGTTTGGTGCCTAACACACCAGAAGAAAATTCATGAAGTGAACCAACTGATATGTCATCATAATCAGCGACATTTGTGATGGATTCTGCGATTGTTCATAATTATTTATTCCACTTCTCCCACGATTTCATCCGCATAATTGTTATTATTATTATCTTCTTTCCTTTCTCAGACATTATGTCTGGTTAAAAATGGAAAGTGACACGGACCTTGATCAAGCGTGACTTCCTTTTAACTGTACGGTATATGTTACATTGCATTTAGGAACTTTCGGGTAATTGTACATGTATCAAAAATTACAGATTTCTGTAGTTGTATATATGTTTGGATGTAGCTGTATTGCTTGGTGAACTGGTGGATATTGTGTGGTATGACTCCTGTAGTTGATAGTATAATTGGTATAACGTCAACTTTATCCTGATGTCACATGTCCTTGACTTCCTCAGCCAGTTGGATGTATTTTCAATTTTTTCTCCTGTTTTCTTCTGTATATTTGTTGTATTGGGTATGGATATTTCGATTAGTTGTGTCAATTCCTTCTTTTTATTGGTGAGTATGATGTCAGGTTTGTTATGTGGTGTTGTTTTATCTGTTATAATGGTTCTGTTCCAGTATAATTTGTATTCGTCATTCTCCAGTACATTTTGTGGTGCATACTTGTATGTGGGAACGTGTTGTTTTATTAGTTTACGTTGTATGGCAAGTTGTTGTATTATTTTTGCTACATTGTCGTGTCTTCTGTTGTATTCTGTATTTGCTAGTATTGTACATCCGCTTGTGATGTGATCTACTGTTTCTATTTGTTGTTTGCAAAGTCTACATTTATCTGTTGTGGTGTTGCGATCTTTAATAATATGCTTGCTGTAATATCTGGTGTTTATTGTTTGATCCTGTATTTTAATCATGAATCCTTCCGTCTCACTGTATATATTGCCTTTTCTTAGCCATGTATTGGATGCGTCTTGATCGATGTGCGGCTGTGTTAGATGATACGGGTGCTTGCCATGCAGTGTTTTCTTTTTTCCAATTTACTTTCTTCGTATCTGTTGATGTTATGTGATCTAAAGGGTTATAGAAGTGGTTATGAAATTGCAGTGGTGTAGCCGATGTATTTATATGAGTGACTGCTTTGTGTATTTTGCTAGTTTCTGCTCGTTCTATAAAGAATTTTCTTAAATTGTCTACCTGTCCATAATGTAGGTTTTTTATGTCGATAAATCCCCTTCCTCCTACCTTTCTGCTTAATATGAATCTTTCTGTTGCTGAATGTATGTGATGTATTCTATATTTGTGGCATTGTGATCGTGTATGTGTATTGAGTGCTTCTAGGTCTGTGTTACTCCATTTCACTGTTATTGTTATTATTATTTTTATTATTATCATTATTATTGCTATTGTTACCGTTCTGTGACACAACTTTAGATTCAATCGCAACATGTAACAACTTAAAAAAATTTTAAAAACACGACCTATTATATAAAAAGTGTAAGTCTACAGAAAGCAAAAATAATAAATCTGTTCAAGGCATTCGCCATCTTCACCTCCACAGCCTTGTTTGCAACGCTTATAGCACTCATAAACTCTTGTTTTACTCATAGCCGACTCATCAAAAGCAGTATTTAATTTCTTTTAGCTTCATTCCGTTCTTATAGCTAAATTTAATACAAATGCTTAAATACATTTTTGTACAAAACCATTAACAGCCGATACTACCACAATATATGAAACTTTTTTGACAGCTGACCACAGTCTAAACATACGGTATGGCTAATACTGCATAAACACTTTTCAAATATTCAGTCCAACAAAAATGTCCCAGGAACCTAATACAACGTGCGAAATTAGAAAATTCCCGTTGTTTTTCGAACATGCCTCGTATACAAAAGGGTGGTTCAAATGGTTGGAACACACCAACCGAACAGGACATGCCATCTGGCAGCCACGATAATCTGCTTCGTTTGGAAATTCTGAGAGGCAGATCACTCCCCATGGATTCAGACGTGTTGCTGAAAATTGGCGCACGACGGAATTATGTGATGCTGGCCCTGACAAATTAGTTCAGGGCGTTGATTTTTTCAAAAAGCGTTAATACTCTCAAGAAAAAGGGAGTTTCTTCCATTTAGTGAAATAAAAAATGGGCCTAATTAAGAATCCAATTTATTACAAAACGTCTGTGTCGGTCACCTAACACACATTTACTGACAAAGTAAAATCGAGATGAATAACACACAGAGAAAATAAAACAACTAATCTCTATGGTTAGTGATCACTGTGAACCAATAATTTATTCACTGGAAAAAGACCGCGATAAAGGAGAAAGTGGAAGTCTTCACCTTATACATCACTGATAATAGAAAGGATCGCAGTGTACGCACGGTGATTGCCTCTAACTTGTCACAAGGCATAGGATGTCACACGCAACGACCATTACTAAATGGTATTTGATCAACGAAAACTGAAACCGACAGCTGTATTTAATTCAAATGTCATTTTTCAAAACATGGCACCAGTTTTGACGCGAAAAATTATCATGTTGAGGCCCCACACGTAATATGCCATCAATGTACGAATGACAATAGCAAAGACGAATAGTCTTCCAATGGAAACAGCACAACTTATTAAGCATGTTACGTCAACGAGTGGGCTTGTTACAGGGATTTACGGAATACAGTAGACTTTGCCCAGCTCCACTCGACTTTGTTGCGTGCACATACTGGCGTAACATGCTCAGTAAGTTGTACAGTCTTTTTTTGAAAACTCCGTTGGTCTCTGTCACACTGGTCCTTACGCTGGTAACAGATTAGACCTGGGCCCTGAAGATGACGCTTATTTCGAGTCGAAACTGGAAGCATGTTTTGGATAAACGACGTCTACATAACAACAGAGTTGTTGGTTTCAATTTTCATTATTCAAGTACATCATGTCCGGCTGCTGTCCCACTGGATCCATAGTGAGCCTTTGGGCATCTAATAAAATATATCACAATTGCGGAATCTAACTTAGCCAAAATCTAGCATCTACTGAACGATCGACATCTCTATTCCCCACTGCCTTGTTCAGATTCTCATCATGATTTAAGCTGCTGTGTGGAGTAGCGTGGACGGCTGCCGACAAATTGGTGGTTGAGGACCGTGTCCTCCCTTATAAATAAACCCATCTCCATCCAGAGTCACAGAAGAAGCTGGAGAGTGAGTGCTCTCGGGAAGGTATAGGACCCGTGTGTTCTAGAAGAGCTGTCGAACTAGACTGGCTTCCACAGAGGAGTATCCTCTGTGTATCCCGTAAATTTCGCCAATGGCAGGTTCCATTATATTGTGGCCAACGAAACCGTTCGTAACAAAACTGCTAAATTCCTCTCGTAGGAACAGTTTCATCAGCCAGACAATAGTTTCCAAGACTACAGTTCCTAAAAGTGAAGGGCAAAAGTTTCGTTCCTCACATATGTTTTTATTTCAGCCAATCCGCGGCTCTCAGAAAGTGGCATGCTGACGGCACTTCTCCTCCACAAAAGAAGAAAAGAAATTTAAATCGAAAATTTCTCTTCCCACGGAAAACACAGAGACGCTTATCTGCGAGTGGTGCCCCACGCTCTTACTCTCTAGGAACGGCTGCCGGCCACATAAAGCCAAATTCTACAGAGTTGTGCTCTGTTCGAATAGCTTCGGGTTGTAAATATCGGCAGTATTCCACTCAAGGTCATGTTTCTTCCAAGGCTCATTGTACCGGCGTATTCAGGTAGAGTCGATGGACCCTCACATTGTGCTGAACTCTGTACTCAGGGAAAACGTTTGTAACCACTGGCAGTCGGAGCCTGCCCTTGCACGGGTTCATGGACTATCAGCGACATTTCCAGGGTAAGGCCAGAGAAGAAGAGGAGGCCCCACACCCGTTTTACAGCCACGCAACTTATTGCAAAATTTGGATGGACTGTCTTACCACATCAACTATTTAGCTCCGATGCTGTTGTCAGAGCTGCTAGGAAATGGTTAGTCTCAGCTGGTTCCGATTTTTAAAAGAGCGGCATGCAAGCCCTGGTTTATCGTTGTCAAAAGTGAATGACAAGTGGTGGTGACTATTTAGAAAAATGGCATTCTGTAGCTGAAATATTGCTCTATGTAGCTGTGCTGTTGTGATTTATGTATCTTCTGTAGTTTCCATGAATAAAAACAGGGGACATTACTTTTGGAACCCCCCTGGTATATATAATCCGCACAATAATGTCTCAGATGCGAAAATTAAATTAAAGAGACCAATCAGTCCATAACACACTGACGTGTTTAATGGTAATGGGCTTGTTTAACTGGCTACAGAGTGTAACAGAAATGTTGAGAAATCTTAACTGGCAAACACTCGACGAAAGAGGCCGTGTACAGTGCAAGGACTTGCTTAGAAAACTATAGGAACTGTCTTTCAGAGCAGAAACTTGAGCCCCCAACGTATCTACCCATCAGAGACAGTGAGCATAAAACTAGGCAAATCACAGTTTTCACACAGGCTTATAGGCAGTCATTCTTAAGACTTAAATCTGTCAACGATACAGGAAGGTTATAATAAAAAGTTACTCTCTGACACTCACTTCACAGTATTCACAGAGCACAGCTCAGGATGAAGTAACTGCCTCAGGGTTGTTACTGGCAATAAATTATCATACTGTATTAAGAGTAGACGCTGCACTAATTGTGCGCCGCAAGATAAAATTGCGTGAAATACTGGACTCAAAAGTGGATTCACGTCTTTCGGGATGGCATCTTGGACCGCTTCACTAATCGAGTCGAAGTATGCCTCACAGGACTGCGACAGAGTCAATGCGGAATTTTGAGAGGCGAGTTGGTGCTCTCAGCCGGTCGGTGAAACGTGCTTACATGGCACTATTGGAAGCATCCTCCTAGCGAAACGGAGACATCTGGGTTTCAATACCTGCCCCCAACTCTGGCAAGCCAGCTTCATTGCCAGAAAACATCATCCCGAGAACATGTGGTTGTCTTGGAAGACAGTAGGCTAGAAGTGGACTTCGTCGTTTTCAGAGATCGGAGATCAGTCAGCTGCATGAAGTGAGACCGGAAACATCTTCCAGAGGACTGCGTCGTCGCCGTGGTGCAAGCGGTGAACAAGCCTGTAGCGCGTTGCCGGGAGCCCGATGGGACAACGTGTCCAAACGGCGGGCTGTGACTGAGTCCTGCATACGCCAAAAAGATTAGGCGTATTGTCTGTTATAGCTTAGCGCCAACGTACCTTAACACATTTACTCGATTTCAGTTATTCGGTGGGCAGGGGTACATTGTCTGCCTTACACCGTATAAACTGCTCCATTAAAGTTGCGATACAAGTCTCTACATATTCAATTAAGCTTTGTGTAGACACGGTGTAACTTTTATTTATATCGTTAACTGGTATTTAACGTCAAGGCTATGAAGTTTAGAATTAAAATTATTTTAGATGCTGAAATGTTTTCCACTGCAACGATCAATTATATCGACAATGTTAATACCACAGCTGTAAAGAGAAAACTGCTACAGGCATGTGAAATAATAGTCGCTTTAGGGAAAAGCAAGCCGAAGCACGCAGGACCTGTGATGATCCCGTTATACGTCAATAAACGATTATGAGGCATTCCACATTCCAGCTTCAGTGAAACAGTAACACAATGAAAATGCGCACCATCATTTCACATTGCAGTTCCAGCGAGACAGTAATACAATGAAAATGCGCCCCATCACGGTTTAACAGCTGTACATAGATGTTACAAGAGAGTTGGCAACATCCCGATAACGAAACAAAACAACTCAATAGTGATCTGTTTGAACCAGAAATATCTTCAGATCGCTTGCTGTGATTAGATCACACAGAGTGTACAGTTATTTCTAGAGAAAGAAGGAATATTGTTACAAAGCGGCACATGTGTAGGATAGTGCAAAATAAATAATAAATATTTAAAAGAAAGAAGGAAGGAATACAACGATTTAAACTTCCGTCGGCGATGATGCCAGTAGGGACAGAGAACCAGCACGGAAGGGAGGAAGAGTAGGGAAGAAAGTACAACGTGTCATTTTCGAAAGAACCACCCCACTATTCGAGTTAAATGATTGTAGAGAACCTACAAAAAATTCATGTACACTAGAGTTCGTCTTTTGATGCCCTCGCTGTATACTTTGTCTAGTGTGAAGCGTGGGCGACAGACTATTTCTGTATCTCACCTGTTGATAATCGTACAGATATTCTCGTAACCGCAACGAAATCTTTACTAACTGATAAAGCCGAATCGACAGCTCCAGTACAAATTGCGCAGAGCTGAAATCTGCTAACTAATTAATCTGATAATGGGCCATCGATCAAAGGAACCATAAGATACGAATAAATCTGCTTCTGCGAAATATCAGTATCTGCGAGCATCTGAGATCGTGGACCATCCTGACTTCTTAAATAAACTTGGGTTGAATCCTAATGCATCCCAGCAGCGAAATTCACAAAATATTTTAGTACCAAGTGTAAACAGATTTCTACGCCAGCAATGGCAAATATTATCATTATTGTTGTATCCGTGTGTATGTGGAAAGGCAGCTCGCAAATGGATCTTGTTATCTACAGTCGGCTCCATTTTTCAAAGAGCCTTTACTGCGGCTGGTAACAAATTTTTCCGACAGTAACTCTTCCTTACTCACACAATTTCATTATTGATTTGAACTTTACTACAAGAGGCGTTCAATAAGCAATGTAACACATTTCTTCTCAGCCAATTTTGATTGAATATGTTATGGGATATCATGGAATATTCCCGCTTGACCCCCTGTATTTCCGTGAAGTTCCAACAGGTGGTGGTGCTATACATAGCTTTCAAAACGGCGTCTGAACGGAGTTGCGCTCCAAGCAGAGAGCTGTCATTGGATTTCTTTTGGCGGAAAACCAGAGCATCTAAAAAAAAATTTAGCTCCTTGCAGAATCTCTACGGAGACCTGGTAGCGAACAAAAGCGTAGCGAATCGTTGGGTGAGGTGTCTGTTATCATGACAACAGGGACCACGCAAACCTGTCCGGTCTCCCACGTGCCGGCCGGCCGCACGCAACTGTGCTACCGTCAGGAAATTGAAGAAGTGACTTCCACGTGTTCGTGTCACAAAAATGAAGAAGAATTTCTCCTACTCCATGAAAATCCGAGACTGCACATAAGTCTGCACATCCGAGAGGAGCTCATAAATCTTCACTGCATTGTTCTTCCTTATGGACCCTACAGCTCGGATCTCGCACCTTCAGACTTCCATCTGTTTGGCCCAACGAAGGATGCACTCCGTGGGAGGCAGTACGTGGATAATGGGTACCTTACTGATACAGCAGGCCTGGGTTCCGACGCCGTCAGGTAGGGTTGTACCGAGCGGGTATACAGACTCTCCCACGGTGGGTTCCGACGCCGTCAGGTAGGGTTGTACCAAGCGAGTATACAGACTCTCCCACGGTGCCGTTATGCCGTCGCATTGTAAAGAGATTGTGTTGAAAAATAAGGGTTTGCAGCCAAAAGAGCGGGGAATCATATCGTGTACTGGAGTGTTGAATAAAACCAACCTGCTTTCAGAAAGACGTATAGTTGAACAGCTCTCGTACTTTCAATGCCAACCCGACTATCAAGCGCTCATGCTCGTTGAAGTCAGAGAAACTGTCATCGTTATCAGGTACCAGGTCACTTATCCAGGAGTCAAATAGTGTGTGTGTGTGTGTGTGTGTGTGTGTGTGTGTGTGTGTATGTGTGTGTGTGTATTAGTTATTTACAGAAGAAACCATATTTACTATAATGGTGATCGTCTTAACAAAAATATTAATTCTTGTACTGAGAATCAAATCATGTATTGAGTTATTCGGAGAAAAAGGTGAACATTTGAGTTCATCTCTCATCTCTCGCCTCATTATGAAACAAAGAGATATTCAGTCCTAAAGTTTAAAACCATATTAAATATAAAATTACTCCGAAATATGTTCATCAAACGTTTTTCCCTATGACAGTCCCTTTCTAAAACTGATATTGTTCCACACGACAATTCTGTCTTTCCTAATGTTTACTTCGTCGTACTGGGTCCGCCGTTTTCGTGAGTTGGGAGATTTATTTTATTGTAACTTTGTGGCCGTATACCCTCCCTGTCGCCATTGTTTCACTTAACAACAGTCTGCACAAAGTGTACTGCTACAAAATTCTTGCTTAAATTGATACCTCCAGGCTTCTTTTTTAGGGTTCTTGATACCTTAAAGACAGGCAGACAACTGAACAAACCTGTTCCAAAAGCTCTAAGTCTGCAACACCTCATTTAATAAGTAAATGCGGGAAATGCTCAGCGACAGCTGAGCTACTTGGCTCCTTCAGTCAGGCAAAGAAACAGCCGTACCTCATTGGCTGCTGCAAGGAGTTGTTCAGCCACGGAAGTGGTTTCCTTCTTTCGCCCGTTTCCTCGCTGTGTGTAAGTTGTGTCGGTTAACTGTAGGTGAACATCATGGGCGTGTATATATTTTGGAGTCGCTGTGTTGTATGATGATAAAGAAGAGTTTGTAATCTAGTGTCGACAGGTAGCCTACTCATCATGGGGATCACAGGTCTTAACTTCTCCGTTCTATTGAGAGATCAGAGTATCATACGATCTCATTGCATGAAATACAGCGGAGAGGTTTGGAATGTAATGCAGGACGCAGGAGCAAAGTCTGGTGGTCAGGGACTTCACACCACCTATCATCCTCCCATTGCCGACCAAATAGTGCGAAAACTTATTCCACCACAAGAATTCAAAATGGCGGAAACCGAGTCGAGCACCACTGCAAACGCAATTTTTTTTTATTTTTAATTGCGCCTTCACCTTTTCCGTAGCCCGGCCATGCACTTTCCAAACTGGCTTTCCTCAGACGCATTGATCTGCCTTGATGACGGCAAACACCCCTCTCCATAAACGAAAGTACGCTGAGGACCTTTATTCTTGAAGCCTCTACTCGAAAACTAGACGCTTCTCTGAAGGAGCTTCAGGTTCGATTGCAGGCAGAGTGCAACCGTACATTTGCCGCGGCACAGGGTGGTAAAGACGGCTAGCACATCACCCTGGCTCCATTTTACCGTCGGGAAAGATCCCCGTACGTACTCAGTTTGGTAGCAGCCTGTGTGGATCTGGGACTGTCCGGAAAGACTGGAAAAAGGTAAGTTCCACACTTCTGCCAGGAACTGAACTCTGTACCTACAGGGTCTGAGGCTACTGTTCTATGTTCTAGACCACTATTGCCACATTTCTACGAGAACCAGAGAACTTATTCCTCGAAACAGAGAAAAAGATGGCTCTTAGCACTATGCGACTTAAGTTCTGAGGTCATCAGTCGCCTAGAACTTGGAACTAGTTAAACCTAACTAACCTAAGGACATCACACACATCCATGCCCAAGGCAGGATTCGAACCTACGACCGTAGCGGTCGCTCGGTTCCGAAACAGAGAAAAACTCGTCCCCAAGAAACTAATGATTCCTCTGCAAGATACAAATAAACTTTCTTGGATTTATTAAAACTCTTCTTCAGAAATTACTAAACACTTCTCCGGATAACGTAGCTAAATTGTTGAACGAAAAAATTAACACTTTTTCAGAAAAAGCTAAAAACTCTTCTTTGGAAAAATGTAGCCACTATTTGCGGAAATATCTAAAAACGCTTTTTCCAAAAAACTAGATATTCCTCTTTTGAAAAAAACTAAAAGCTTATTTTGAAGAAAAGAAACTAAAGCTTTTGTGCCTATGGAGGCGGGTTTTCATTCAAGTACTGACGTTCTACTGGTAGCGGATTTATTGTCTTCACTTCTGAGATAGCGTTGTAATTTTCAGGTTGCTAATTTCAGAATTTCTTTAAGAAATATTTCGTCCATAATCGACAGCTTGTTAAGGGCTGCGATTGGTTATATACAAATATTCGTATAGTTTGTCACTTTAATTTTTAACGCCACTGTGCGTTTCGATGGTCAGGCCTTGATCTTCCGATGGCTTGTGGTACTTTCATATGTTTTAATTTGTTTGTAACAATGCTGTACAAGACGATACATAATCTCCCTTCCAAAGTGCTGTCTGCCAAATAGACAATACATGTGTGTGTCGCAAACAAATTCGAAAATGTAAAAGTGCCGTAATCCCCCTGAAGATGATGGCATGAACATCGAAACGCGCAGTGGTGTTAAAATGAAAATAAAGGTAACTGGAGTCCTGCACCAATAAATGTTTCGAGTTATCACTGCTTTTACTTAAGTTTGACTAAATAAGCTTTCTATGCACACTTTAAAACCGCTGAAACACCTGTTCAGACGCCTGTAAGGGACAAGACAAAGCGTCAAAAAGGAAACGCGCGTTGTGGAAAAGAATATTGTTACTATTGGAAGCGGGAACGCGGGGGTGCGCAGATGACAAGCAGGCAAACGGCGCATTGTTTGCGTTAAGCTGGCAGTTGTTTGTGGCGCCGCCCGGGGCTGCGGCGCGGAGAGAGCGCGGCCGGGCAACTAATGGCGTGCCCGCTCGCTCGCCAGGTGCTTTTGTTGTCCCCTCTCACCCTTTTCCCCGACCCCGTCGGTTTTGTGCGCCCCGCTGCCTGCGGATTTATTACCTCTACTCCCGGGCCGCGGCGAGGCAGACGCAGACGTCGACAGCGCGGCGGTCTCGGCGAGCGGGCGTCTGCTCCGTCTTTTGTTCGACGTGACGCCGCGAGCCGCGGCCGCGTGTCTCGTGGGGTAGTGTCGCGTGGAGACGCCGTGGCGTGCTGTGGCGGCGCCACTGTATCGTATCGATCTCCGCGAGCGGCGGGCGGCCGCGACTAGCTGTCAACGAGACATGTGGAGGCGGAGGAGCACGCTGGCGTCGCTGGAGGCTGGAGCCTGGAACTGGAGGCTGCGGTACCACTGACGGCTGTCGCCAGCGGGCGCCGCAGTCGCCTTGTACTGCGTTCGAAGACGACGGACGGCCGGCGAAAAGTTCAGGAGAACAACACCATGCCGTTTAGCCAACCCTAAAAATTCTTTACGTTTTGCTTTAACATGTTGTGTAGAAATTATACTCTCCCGAAAAAAATAATACACCCTTTTAGTGGTTTCCAATTCAGTCAAGATTTATTGTTGCAACAGTGCATATGCAGTACATGATATGATTACATTTACATGTCAGTAGCACAAGCTGATCCGAGGTACCAGGTATTTCCACAACTGAAACACTCGTACTAGTATGTGGTGTAGGCTCCATTGGCTCTATCTCTGCCATCCAGTCGACTGTACGAGTGGCGAATTCTGTCCTGGGATACGTTATTCCACTCCTACTCGACCTGTGCACGTAATTCTGTAAGAGTTGTTGGTCAACCCATCATATCCCACACGTGTTCGATTGGAGACAAGTCCAGAGGAAATTATGCTGACCAGGGAAGTTGTTTCACGTCTTCCAGAGCACATTGAGCTTCACGGGCAGTGCGGGGGCGTGCAATATCCTGTTGGAGCAACACATCACCTTCCAGTTAGAAGAAGGGCAAAATAAGTGGTCTAACAACTTTTTTCACGTGCCGAGCGCTGGTTAGTTTCCCCTCCAGAAACACAAAAGGTGAACGAGAATTGTAGCTTATCGGTTTATCGCACAGCAGACCAAAAAAACCTGCGGTGGGACCAGTGTATCTCGTACGAATGCACTCTACTAGACAGTGCTCACCAGGTCTACGTCGTACGCGCAAACGACCATCACTTAAGCCTGTCTCACACGGAGCAAGGTTCGCTGTTAAGTTTCCTTGCTGGCTCTCGCGACGGCTACCTTGCGGGCTCCGTCGTTTGCTAGCGGGCTACCTTGCTGGGAACCTTTTAAGATTTCCAGGATAGGTCCGGTGCTATTTTTCTTGTAAGGTTCCCTGAGCGCTACCTGTGTTGGCCAATCATGAGACGTTTCGTTTGTGACGTCAGACGCGGAAAGCTTGGGCGGGAAGCCTTTGTTGATAGTCGTTTTTCTGCTGTTGAGGTGCGGTAGGAGGTTCTCATAATTATTAAATAATGGCATCGCAGTGGTCCAAGGAAGCGATTGAAGCATTGATATGTACTTATAGGAAAGAACAGTGTCTGTACGTCGTGAAAAGCGCAAACTATTATAATAAACACTTGCACGCAGAAGCACTCGAAAGAGTTGCAAGTGCCGTGTGTCTTGTTCGACCATGTACACCCAATCGTATAAAATTTGCAAAGGATGTACGATCTTCTATCCTATAAAATAAAGTCGTATATAACAGTCATTATTGGTATATTTATAAAGGCAAACAGTAATGAATAGATGATACTTTTCAAACAAAAGTAGGTGTTATGCGAACTAACCTCAACTCCTTATGAAGCATGGAGAGCACACCTTTTCCAGCGTTTCTCCTCTTAATCCAGTTTTTCGTCCATTCTTTCTTTCTTCTTCTCTCATTAGCATGCATTTCTGCATCGTTTAGCGCCAAATCAGCTAATAACGCCAGTTTGCTCTGAACATCTGAACCTGAAGCGGCCACCTTCGTTCGATACAACATGCAGCCGATCACAACACAACTAGCTGTCCATCTTGCACCGTGGGAGAGCTTCGGGATGGAAGATAGCCGGCTCCTTTCCCTGCAAGCCGGCAGGCATGCACGCCATCTTGCAAACTTCAGGCGAATCTTGCTCCGCGTGAGATGGGCTTTACGTGCAGGCAGTATCTGCTTTCATCGCTGATGACCACGGTGCGCCACACCATAGCTTCCAAGTGGTACTCTAACGGCACCAGTCGAGCCGTGCATATCGATGCTGTGCCGCAGGTGGAAGACGGGCCAAAAGCGTGCGTGGTCATAGTTCCACTACTAAAAAATGATTCGAAAGAGTTCTTGTTGGCACATCTGGGTTCACAAGCCCTCTGATCTTTGCTGTGGCAGCCGTACCATCTGCCACTGCTGCCGTTACACTACCACAATCCTGGCTGGCGTCTGTACCTGCATCGACGTCCAGAACCTCGTATTCGGATGTGCGAATGTTCACGTAACACTGATATCAGCATCATTGCACAACTGACACATAACATTTGACTTGTGTGGCAGTCCTCTGAAAGGACCATCCCCCACTCTGAAGACCATAATTTGACTCAACTTCCTCTGTTGGCTGTAGGAAGCACGAATGAGTCTCTGTGGTATGGTTGCCAGCATGCTTCACACGTTTGCACCACACTGAGCCTTTTGGTTGTGAGCATTTTCTATTAAAGGATAGACACAAATGGTGCACTGGTAGCTATGCCACTACGCTATCTGTTTGCGGACGACGTCGAAACCATTATCAGTACATCTACTGTTCCCAAGGTGGCATATGTCGATATCGGATAAAATCGATGACGTCTTTCCAGGTGCAATATTTTTTTTTCCGGCAGTGTATTTATTCCTTTTTTCCAATTGCAAGACGCTTCCTGAAGCAATCAAGTGATTCTGTACAAATTTGTTTTTATTACGAGGGTCGTTCTAAAAGTAAAGAACGTATGTTCCTCTGCATATTTTTATTCCCATTAGCAAGAGAAAAGTTATTTTACAACATATTTGAACATCGTAGGAACAAAATGACGCTGACCAACAGTCCGCGCCGTTTGTTTTGAATGATGCTTTGCAGTCGCTGAAGGCCGCTGCACTAACGATACCTCCTCTAGGCATACAGTAGATGAGCAGCACGCCATTTTGATCTCGAAACACGGTGACCATAGACGTTCTGCTGCTCAGAATTGGTTTAGCTTTTTTTATGTTGGTGGGAGCTGTGACTGGATTCTTTCCATGACTTGGAGCTTTGTTTCTGGACTTTCATGCGAAGCTCATGTGTCGGCACCACTAACAATTTGGTTAAATAACTCCTCGCCATCCTTGCCGAACAGAATGAGAAAAGTCAGTGCTGCTCTCATTTGTTGTCTTTTCTTTTCAGCAGTCAGAAGCCGAAGAATCCATCTGGCGCACACTTTTCTGTAACTCAAATCACCAATAACTATTTCATAGAGAACTGATAATGAAGTTTCACGAAAACACAAGTTGAATTCATTAAGGGAGTAGATCTCGATTTGGAACCGGTATTCTTGATTTTTTCGATAAAATAACAAACAAATTATAAAACTGGCTTTAGACCTTTATTATACACCCTTACGATTGCACTGTCTATTTTTTAAGTAAAAAGACTTGCTCCCAGAGTACACGACATGACATCGACGAAATGCCTTCGCGGTATACGAGAGCTGTTGGTGAGAGCTCTGAATGGCAGAATTTTCGACCTAGAACAAAATTTAAAACTGATTTGAAACGGATAATACTGCCTAACATAGTAGGTAAGGACATAATAAATGGTTTTCGATAGAATAAAAGTCAATTTATTCGACAAAAACGTCATTGTAATAACGTTCAAATAAATCGGTATTAAAATATGACGCAAAAATCCTATGTACTACAGTATAAAAAGAAAAACACCGACTCGTAAGTTACAAAAAGGCATAATATACGAGTAATCGCATGTAGATTTCATGAGTTATAGCTCCCGTCAACTTGGAAAATGTTGGTTCGAAAAACAAGCGTTTAAAGTTTCAATTTGTATTTTGTGATACTGAAACTGAAGGAACCTAGAATCGGTAATTCCATCACCGCACAGATGACCTTTTTATCGGCGATGACAAACATCTCTCCAGGGTCCAGGGATTTATGAGATTGTGTCCATACTCACATACGTTCATCCGCTCTATACAATTTGAAACGAGACTCGTCAGACCAGACAACATGTTTCCAGCCATCAAGAATCGAATATCGGTTTCGACGGGCCCAGGCGAGACGTAAAGCATTGCGTCGTGCAGTCATCAAGGGTACACGAGTGGGCCTTCGATTCCGAACGCCAATATCGATTATGTTTACCAATCGAAGTGTTTTTCGTTTCTTTTTTTCACGATTAGTTTTCGAACCTTGTATATCCGTAAAAATACGTTTGTTTGTCAATTTCAAGCTTTCACCTTTTACTTTTTATAAAAAAAAGAAAAGAAAAGAAAACGAGCAAAACGACAAGTTCAGCAGACTCGAGCCAAAGACGTGCTTTAAGACTATTTAGCATAAAAGAATCAAGTAACGAAAAGAAATCTTGTTGGAACAGCATTGTAATTGATACTGATATTCTCTCTGATAATATTCGAAGCTAATATTACCCCTATTCCGTAGGTAACTATTTTAGTGTTACATCGGCTGCATTCGGACGCTCGGATGCGTCAGACCCGAAGTATTAAATTGTGTTTCTAACATATTTTAACAGATATGGCACACTTTATACACTGAAGAGGCAAAGAAACTGGTAGATCTGCCTAATATCGTGTTGGGCCCCCGCGAGCACCTGGCATGGATTCGACTGACTCGACTAATGTCTGAAGTAGTGCAGGAGGGAACTGATACCATAAATCCTACTGGGCTGTCCATAAATCCGTTACAGTACGAGGGGTATAGATTTCTTCTGAACAGCACGTTGCAAGGCATCCCAAATATACTCAAAAGTGTTCATATCTGGGGAGTTTAGTGCCCAGCGGAAGCGTTTAAAGCCAGATGAGTGTTCCTGGAGCCACTCCGTAGCAATTCTGGACGTTTGGCGTGTCGCATTGTCCTTGCTGGAATTGCCCAATTCCGTCGCAATGCACAATGGACGGGAATGGATGCAGGTGATGAGACAGGATGCTTATGAACGTGACAATATGTTTCCAGTCATCAAGAATCAAATATCAGTATTGACGGGCACAGGTGAGACGTAAAGCTTTGCGTCGTGCAGTCATCAACGTTATACGAGTGGGCCTTCGGTTCCGAATGCCAATATCGATGATGTTTCTTTGAATGAATGGTTCTCACGCTGACACTATTGATGGCCCAGCACTGAAATCTGCAGAAATTTGCGGAAGAGTTGCACTTCTGTCACGTTGAACGATTGTCTTCAGTCGTCGTTGGTCCCGTTTTTGCAGGATCTTTTTCCGGCCGCAGCAATGTCGGAGATTTGATGGTTTACCGGAGTTCTCATATTCGCGGCACACTCGTGAAATGGTCGTACGGGAAAATCCCCAGTTCATCACTACGTCGGAGATGCTGTGTCCCATCGCTAGTGCGCCAACTTTAACACCACTGGTGGTCGATGAAATTTTCACTGTCTGTTGCAAGGCTAGGAGAGGAGAGACGTTGCAGTACAGTTCCTGATCATTTTACGCCAATATTCTAAATTACATTTGAAACCTCTCCGCAGTGGCTCATGAACTAAGGGCACCTGACACTATTGGTGATTTGTCCGTCGGATGGCGACGTTAAACTCAACGGGCCGCTTGGTGCTCTTCGAGAGGAATAGGTTACGCATCGGTACCTGGTTTCACCTTCTCCCTACTCTATTTCACCCTCTCCCTTCTATCATTGTCATACAAAACAAACGTAACACTACGTTACACACACAACATTCCACAAATACACAAGCGACACAACTCTCACACATCTGCAAGAAAAGGAACCAATATTCCCAAAGGCAGAACACTCTTTCAGCGAAACGGCAGAACGCACACCATGGAATATCCAGCCAACAATGACATATAGTTCTAGTGTATTTCAGCTCTTGCCACCTTCGGAATCGTGTGGATGATGCTTCATTCTACACACCAGTGTGATTAGTCGTTTTGTTGCCACATCCCCCAATAATTTTAGAAATTATGATGGAGTGTTGCCTATCTCTTCTGCCTTCTTTGATCTTAGCTTCAGCCTAAGGTTCGTCATTACTAAACTGTGATATGAGTCTGTAGCTGCACCTGGATATGCCTTACAATCCAGTATCTGATTTCGGATTCTCTGCCTGACCATAACGCTGTCTAATCGGAATCTTCTCATATATCTCGGTATTTTCCAAGTCTCCCTCCTCCTCCTGTGATTCCTAAACAGAGTATTCGCAATTACTAACTGAAACTTGTTGCAGCACTCGTTGCTCTTTCTCTTCTCTCATTTATACCGTCTAGACCATATTCTCTCAGCCCGCATCTCGTGGTAGTGCGGTAGCGTTCTCGCTTCCCACGCCCGGGATCCCGGGTTCGATTCCCGGCGGGGTCAGGGATTTTCTCTGCCTCGTGATGGCTGGGTGTTGTGTGCTGTCCTTAGGTTAGTTAGGTTTAAGTAGTTCTAAGTTCTAGGGGACTTATGACCACAGCAGTTGAGTCCCATAGTGCTCAGAGCCATATTCTCTCATACCTCTTTCTTCTCCTACAACGGCTTTCCAGTCCCCCGTGGTTATTAGACTTCCATCTGCTTTTACATACTGTAATACCCGTCCAATATCCTCATATACTTCTCTATTACTGCAGTCATTTGACAATGGCCGAGGTGACCTCGGTCAAAGGATCGTCGGTTTTTAACCACCTGACGCAGCTAGAAACCAGAGAAGAGTTACTAATTCTTGTCGCCAAGAGACCATGCATTCATGTGTTATCTTTATTATCTCGATTCGTGAGCTATTTAATCTGAGGTGCCGAGTGGTACTTACTAGTACTTACTATTCGTCCATGCATTTATAATTAAATGAGGGCGAGCAGTGCATGAAATGTAACGGCTCGTTCCTCATATGATTTCCAAGAACTAATTTAGCTTAACATTTACTCGACACTAAAGCTAATTCAGGTTGCTTAATCAACTTTTGTATTAACAGTTAGGACCCATATAGTGAATTTCACCTTTTGAACACTGAAATGTAATTTTCAATAACATCACGTCAAAGAACCCGTCAATATTGCATACATCCATTGCTAGAAACATGTATAATAAATTCGTCTAATTGCAATTAGAACTGTTCATTTAAGAACAATCAATAAAAAGAGACACCAAAGTTACTGTTTTTCTAATATCTAAAACCATTAACAACTCTGACTAACATACTGTCAGCATACTATGCGATCCCTATCCATAACAACACATAATTACTTACCAATCACTGAAACTCATAATACGAAATGTTAAAGACGAGTCCGCAGCTCGTGGTCGTGCGGTAGCGTTCTCGCTTCCCACGCCCGGGTTCCCGGGTTCGTTTCCCGGCGGGGTCAGGGCTTTTCTCTGCCTCGTGATGACCGGGTGTTGTGTGATGTCCTTAGGTTAGTTAGGTTTAAGTAGTCCTAAGTTCTAGGGGACTGATGACCGTAGATGTTAAGTCCCATAGTGCTCAGAGCCATTTTTTGTTAAAGACGATGTAAACAAAGCGATTATTTGCGCTACTGTAATATTTATTGAAATTCTGTTCACACCATAAAACAATATTCGCATATTTGAAACTAGAAACATGTTAGGAAGATATGGGATGGATAGTTTCAGAACCAGTAACAAAAATATAATCAGTATTGTTTATTTGAATCATTTCACTTATTTTTCCTTGAAAACGACAGATATGTATTTACATGTACATTCAAAGTGAAGCGGTGGAGAAGGAAAAGGAAAAGGCAGCGGTTACTGATGTCAGCTCCTTCGCGACGTTACGCGGAATCAGCGGCGGTGAGTGAAAAATGTGTGGCTGACTGGGATTCGAAGCCAGGATTTCCTGCTTCCGAGGAAGGTGCGTTAACCACTGCGCGATCCTGGACTCAGCGTTATTACATCTGCGCTGACTATCTCGTCGCGCTTCACGGCTGATTCACATTCCCAACGAGCGTCACCTATCTGCAGTGCCTAGTTTACTCCAGGCTCGCTTCTCTGAGATTCCTGACATTCCCGCAGGAGGTCGGACGCACTTGTGCATCAGCACAGAAGAAGTCGATCCATTGCCCGTCCAGGCGAATCAATTATATACTACTGGCCATTAAAATTGCTACACCACGAAGATGACATGCTACAGACGCGAAATTTAACCGACAGGAAGAAGATGCTGTGATATACAAATGATTAGCTTTTCAGAGCATTCACACAAGTTTGGCGCCAGTGGCGACACCTACGATGTGCAGACATGAGGACAGTTTGCAACCGATTTCTCATACAAACTTCAGTTGACCGGAGTGCCTGCTGAAACGTTGTTGTGATGCCTCCTGTAAGGAGGAGAAATGCGTACCATCACGCTTCCGACTTTGATAAAGGCCGCATTGTAGCCTATCGCGATTGCGGTTTATCGTATCGCGGCATTGCTGCTCGCGTTGGTCGAGATCCAATGACTGTTAGCAGAATATGGAATCGGTGGGTTCAGGAGGGTAATACGGAACAACGTGCTGGATCCCAACGGCCTCGTATCGCTAGCAGTTGAGATGACAGGCATCTTATTCGCATGGTTGTAACGGATCGTGCAGCCACGTCTCGATCTCTGAGTCAACAGATGGGGACGTTTGCAAGAAAGCAACCATCTGCACGAACAGTTCGACGACGTTTGCAGCAGCATGGACTATCAGCTCGGAGACCATGCCTGCGGTTACCCTTGACGCTGCATCACAGGCAGGAGCGCGTGCGATGGTGTACTCAACGACGAAGCTGGATGCACGAATGGCAAAACGTGATTTTTTCGGATGAATCCAGGTTCTGTTTACAGCATCATGATGGCCGCATCCGTGTTTGGCGACATCGCGGTGAACTCACATCGGAAGCGTGTATTCGTCATCGCCATACTGGCGTGTCATCCGGCGTGATGGTATGAGGTGCCATTGGTTACACGTCTCGGTCACCCCTTGTTCGCAGTGGACGTTAAATTTCAGATTTGTTATGACCCGTGGCTCTACCCTCCATTCGATCCCTGTGAAACCCTACATTTCAGTAGAATAATGCTCGACCGCATGTTGCACGTCCTGTACGAGCTCTGGCCAGCACATTCTCCAGATCTCTCATCAATTGAAAACGTCTGGTCAATGGTGGCCGAGCAACTGGCTCGTCACAATACGCAAGTAACTACTCTTGATGAACTGTGGTATCGTTTTGAAGTTGTACCTGTACACGCCATCCAAGCTCTGTGTGACTCAGTGCCCAGGCATATCAAGGCCGTTATTCCGGCCAGAGGTGGTTGTTCTGGATACTGATTTCTCAGGATCTATGCACCCACATTGCGTGAAAATGTAATCACATGTCAGTTCTAGTAAAATATATCCGACCAATGTATACCCGTTAATCATCTGCATTTCATCTTGGTGTGAAATTTTAATGGCCAGTGGTCCTGCGGGAAACTCAGAGTAGCGAGCATAGAGGAAATAGACAGGCACTACTGACATGTAGCATTCGGTGAGAATGTCGGCCGGCCGTGAGGCACAAGATAGTCGGCGCAGATGCCGTAACACTGAGTCCCGGATGGTGGAGTGGTTAACGCACGTGCCTAGTAATCAGGAGATCTCGAATTCGAATCCCAGTCCGGAACACATTTTTCACTCGCCGCCTCTGCCTCCGCTTAATGTCTCGATGCAGCTGACATCAGTAATTCCTTTCCTTCCTTATCCTTTCTCCACCCCTCCTCCTTCAATGTACATATAATGCATCACAACTGCGGGTTCCACGTGGTGTCTGTTCTTTCGAACATACAGCATCTGCAGTGAATCAAGAGCGCCTAGACCAACATACGTTTAAATGAAATTACAATGGAATCCTGAACTTAAACTGCTTACAGGCGTTGATAAGTATCAATGGGGACTGTTGAAAATGTGTGTCCCGACGGGGACTCGAACCCGCGAGCTCCTGCTTGCATGGCAGATGCTCTATCCGTCTGAACCACCGAAGACACAGAGAATAGCGCGACTGCAAGAACTTATCTCTGGCACGCTCCCCGTGAGATCCACATACCCAACTTACTGTCCACAAACTACATTTCTAGGGCCCCAGCCCACTATACTCATTACTCGCGGCAGTCAATCTATCAATTCCCGTAAGAATTCGGCAATGTGAGTGCACTCTGCCCTCGGTGGCCCAGACGAATAGAGAGTATGCCATGTAAGCAGGAGATCCCGGGTTCGAGTCCCGATCGGGGCACACAATTTCAACTGTAGCCATTGGTATTTATCAACGCCTGTAAGCAGCTGTAGGTCAGTATTACACTGTAATTCCATTCTTCGAGGGCTGCAAAATCACCAAGGTTACCTGTTCTTTCCGAAAGAACAGATACCGTTGTTGATCTTGCAGCTTCATATAAAAATAAGTTTAGGTCGTTAATTATTATTCTGAAGATACTGAGCTACAAAAACGTTCATTTCAGTTGCTATTAATATTACGATAAGTCGATTAATTTTTAATTTATTTTGTTGTGGCAGTTACACGGCAAACATCACACGGTTCAGTGTGAACGAGTAAAGACGTTTCTTTGTGTACAGCAGAATGGCAGCAGAACTTATATATTTTGGGTGGACAAACTTTCCTGACAGCAGCTTTTGCATTCAGATGCAGTGCATAGAATCTGAGAGAATCCCACGATGTTCGAAAGTTGTGGACGTAAATAGTATTTCTGTGTGTATGCCAAAACTTAACTTACATTTCATGGAGGCTCGAGCTGGCTTAAGACTTATTCTTATGTCTATAATCCCACGAAAACTTTAAATGAATTTCACCTAAAGCTATTTACCTCGTTCAGATTTTGAATGCAGAGTAATTCAGTTATTTAAGATAAATTTTCATGATCTTTTCATTTGCTTATGTCAGGTGCTTGGAAGCCACCTAACTCGTTTTTCCTTCGCCAGTGTTAGATCAGATATAGATGCCGCCTAACGTTCACTTAGTGTTCATCAGATACTTCTTGTGATTTGTATCTTTCCATAAACAAGAATTGAAACTAAAATCCGCATGTGTCTCAAGAGGTTCTCCAAAACACATCCGGCAGCCTTATAGAGATAAAAATTTTAGGTATTTGCAGGGAATCCCAGACTACTCACTAAGGGCTTCATAGCTTGGTGTGTGGCCACCCCTGAACAAGTAGTAAGCTATAATGAGCACATATCCTTCAACTATCCGATTGCTAAGTTGATTAATTAGCTGGTTGATCAGAGTGTTTAGAAGAAGTAGCCAGACACAAACATTAGTCCAAGTTGGTGGTGTTCTAATGTGGCCAGAAACGCCTGCCTGCCAGCCAATGCCATTACTGCTCTCTGACGCATTAACAACTGACGATTTCCACCAGTGCAAGCGTGCAACAAAAAGGAGCCATTATCTTGTCAACCAACAAAAAGCCATACCGTTCTGTCTACAGTACCACCCAGCTGATAAAGGTTTCTTGCCTTGGTGTGCAGGACCCACAATGTCACAGAACGATAGACCCGCCTCCAGGAGGCCAATCATTCTGCCCTATGCCGGTATTCCACCCTGTGCTGTCGGTGAGGCTTAGTGGTACCTGGTTAGACATTTCCTCTTCGTATGACAGCACCGCACCGACTAAGCGTAGCTTGACACTGATCTGTCCGGGTACATAAAAGAGAGCACTGTTAGGGCTCCGTGTACGCCACTTCTCTGTCATTTAAATCACATTATGGTTAAGCTGCTCTACGCGTACTCTTATAGTGGCGTGTTGCAGACTGTTGTTTCGGAATGTTTCAATTGTTACAAATAGTAGTATATAACAGTACATATGCTCTCGGATTCTAGATCTGCAATCAACACTGCTGGTCATTAAAATTGCAGAACCATGAATGCGGGATGCAACACACGTTAAATTGATGTGAAATGTACTACATCCTTGGATATGTAAACCTAAAAATTAAGTAGGGCCAACGTCGTCTACATTCTGTATGTAAGGAAAGATTACACAGCGGGTCATTCATTCCGAATTCACATATTTATCTTGTTTGCGAGACGATCGTTTTGTGCCTCTTGTACGAAAGACAAACATCTGCCTGTAGGTATTGGAATTTGTCAGCGGCAAGATTGTCTCCTATCGAGACTGCAGTTTACCGTTCCGCGATACTGGTGCACGCTTTGGCTAGGACCCTACGACAGTCATGTGAATATAGACTTGGCTTCCGGATGGACGATCTCAACGCCGTTCAATATTTCGGCGGCTCCATATGACTTGCGTCCGAGAGGACAATAATATTGTCCCTTGAGACAGTAAATGAGCTTGTTTGGAGCAATACAAATGTCCACAGTGTAAGCACGACTGGACCACCACGATCTGTCAGCACGGCGATCACTGACGCCGTGCCACAGTCACACCGATAATAGAGCACACGACGGTAATTCGCAGTTTCAACTGGGGAGTCCCTACTATGCATACACAGTCATGGTGGATAAATCTCTGTTTGGAGGCTCGAAGGAGAACGAGTATTGCCAGATTTCACTGGCCTACATCGTTGGCTTTCAACATTCTGCGGAACCTTTGACATTAACACAAACACCGGCGGCTCGTTTCGCACATGACGACCGATTTCAAGGGAAGAGAGGGGGGGAGGGGATAAATATATTTAAGATTAAAAATTAGTACATTTGCTTATTTATGAACTGTTGACATAACTATCAAATGTTTCTCTCGAAGAAGGTAGGAGTAAAGTTCATTCCTGAGTTCGTACACCCTTTTTCAAGACATTCCCACACGAATACCAGCGAGAGTTACTGTAATAAGTCAGGGCAGCGTGCTCAGACCGCATATCAACGCACATCTTTTGGAAACATCTCGACTTAAGTGGCTGACTTTGTAATGAAACTTACCTCTTATATCACTGATTGAAGACACTCGTACCTTATGGTGTGATGAACTTTGTTATGTGTCAGAGCTTGCAATCCGGCAAAACAGGCAGCCAAACTACGACCATCTGTATTCACACCTATACAATTTTCTCAGTTAATGTTGTTTTCTTCTGCAGAAGAGTGTAGTATTTCAGAGAGGTCAGTTTCTTTCGTTGCGAGCGAGAGAGAGAGAGAGAGAGAGAGAAGAGTAAGACCTGAATGGTTGACCACTAAGTTGTTGGATGTAATTGATGGAAAGAAGAAACTACATCACTTATGGTTAAGTTCTGGAAGTGGATTGCAATAGGTACAAGGCATATGGAAAGAGAGCTAAGAAATTAACAATAAAATTTAAGGTACAGGAATGGGTAAGAGTTCGTGAGGAAATAGAGCGTTCGCTTGGATATAGGAAATCAGCAGAGGCATGGAGGATGATAAGGAATTTGAAAATGGCTAACAATCCCACACCCACAATATCCAATATGTGTTGGACAGTGGAAAGGGCGCTTTGAAGAGCTTCAGGTAGAAAAAAGACGAGGTAGTGTGATAGAAGTCTACAACAAAAGCTGTACATTAGTTATCGCACAACCTATACTAGAGGAAGAAGTAAAAGAGTTGCTTGAAAAGGCAAGAAATTGAAAAGTAAGTGGATCAGGAGGAATTGTAATGGAAATGTGGAAATATGGGGCCTCCACCTATAGTGAGACTTAAATGTAAACCATTCAGTCAGATTGTGGAGGGAGAGGAAGTGCCAAGAGAGTGACGTGTATCATATATATCTACTGTCCACAAAGAAATGAAGCAAGAAGCACCCACACAAATGTAGAGTTTTATGGCTTCTGTCAGCAGAATTTTTAGCGCCAAACTGAAAACGTGTTGGAGAGTGAGACTGAAGAAAAGATACGAGAGGAACAGCCAGGTTCTACAGTTGTGCAATCGTCTAGGGATTACATTTTTTGCCTTAGACAGATAAGTGAGAAGGCGTATTCTAAGGGTCAGGAAGGACACCTAATATATGAGGGCTTAGGAAGGCGTATTGTTCAATACACATCAACACACTGTGGGAAGCGATGAAGTATATCAGTGTAGAAGCACAGCAGAATTCTGAGAATATACAACCAATAGCACACAGTAGTTTAAATAGGGAGAAAGTTGAGTGAGAGATCCCAAATATCGAAAAGACAGGGCTGCAGTATGTCCCCGACGCTGTTTAAAATATATTTGGATTATATATTGGAACGGTCGAATCAGTCGTGCGGATGTCTATGAATTCCTTTCCAAAAACAAAAAAAAACAAAAAAAAAATGGTTCAAATGGCTCTGAGCACCATGAGACTTAACATCTATGGTCATCAGTCCCCTTGAACTTAGAATTACTTAAACCTAACAAACCTAAGGACATCACACACATCCATGCCCGAGGCAGGATTCGAACCTGCGACCGGAGCGGTCGCGCGGTTCCAGACTGAAGCGCCTAAACCGCACGGCCACACCGGCCGGCGAACTCCTCTCCAGCTAGTTACTTTCTGCTCAGTATTATTTGCCGATGATCAAGTGCTGCTAGCCCGAAGTAGAGTGGACGTTTAATTTGTGATAAAGAAGATAATGGAAGCATTTGAATAAGGCGGGCTTAGAATGAATATGAGCAAAATAGAACATCTAGTAGCGGGAGGAGATGGAACGGTATAGCACTGCCTCAAGGAACTATTAAAGCTTTAAAGTAGTTTAAATTCTTAGGATCGATCATCCATTCCTCGGGAAACTGTGAAGCAGCCCAGCAGGCAGGAGGAGTAATTAAAATGCTAAATGTTCTCTGGAGCAGTGCAAAGAAACAATGAAGAAGATTCTGCAAACTGTAGTGGAAAGCGTACTAACATACGGTGCAGAAGGGTGGACTCGGAAGTACAGGCTGTAGAAATGGATGTAATAAGGAAGGCAGCCAGGATATCCAGTACAGAGCGAAGAAGAAATGAGGAAATTAGGGAGATTATGGATATGGAACAATCAGTGGTGCAAAGAACTGGGAATAGAGCTCTCCAATGATACGGCCATGTAGGGCGAATAGAGCAAGGACAATGGCTAAAAGCAATCCATGAACGGCCCCCGCCAGTAAGGAGGATGCATGGACGGTTGGGATTAACATGGAGATAAGGAGCAATTACAGTGAAAAGGAAGACCCCATGATCGTGAAAGTTGGTGAACTGGAGTACACGGTAACTGCTAAAGAGTGGAGTAGCTCTTAAAAGTAAATCAGTAACAGCTACTTTCACGCAGAAAAAAAAATCTTCATGACATTTGTTGTCATGTAAATCGCGGACTAAGAGATTAGATGAGCATCGTTGTCGTTGTCTGTAGCTTCATCGAACTGGATAGCAAAATTGCCGGTACCTTTGAGTTCTTCCTTAATGTCGTCAGCCATATCGAGTATTCAACGACCAGCAGCATTGTTTGACACTTGCACACTTGCCAGTAGCTTGGTAGTTATCTCCCATAATGGATACCACGATCAGAGCAGCTGGCAAATTAATGTCTATACGGCAGGGAACGTTGTAAGAGGAAAGAAGAACCTTTTGGTGAAAGCTTTTTCAGCTCTGTAATTTCTGTTAACTTGTGGGAAGGTATTCTGGTGTTCTGTTTACCAAACTACTGTGATTTGACTCAAAATTTCGTTTCATTACATCAGGAAGCATGCTTTTAGCAGCTAAATCTTTGAAACAAGTGACACATTGCGTTCATCCTTCGTTTCGGTTGTAGTACAAGCAAAACTGAAACACAGGTGTTCCAATACTTCCTAAATTTTCGTCTATTCTTGTATTTGTAGAACTCCTAGATACATTTGAAATAGCACGTTTTGTACTTACGTTTAAAAATGTGTCCATGCTAGCAGAGATACAGAAAACACAGAAAAGAAACAAAAATTACAAACGATCTGCATCTGACCGCTAGCTATCACGCTTTATGCACGTGTTCTGCCCCTACCTACAATGACAAATAAACCAAATTATTATTTTCATGATACTCCTTTCTCCGTCCGAACAAGCATAGTAAGGGCCTACGGTATCGACCGACCGCCGTGTCATCCTCAACCGATAGGCGTAACTGGATGCGGATACGGAGGGGCAGCAGGTCAGTACACTGGTCTCGCGGCCGTTGTCAGTTTTCGTAATCAGAGCCGCTACTTCTCAATCAATTGGCTTCAGAAGGGCTGAGTACATCCGCTTGCCAACAGCGATCGGCAGACCTGGAAGGTGACTCGTTAAAGTGCTAACCAGTCCCAACAGCCCTTAACTGCGGTGCTCTGACGGGGACCAGTGTCACCTTGACGGCAAGGCCGTTGGTATTTTTATGAAATCCCTATTACAGTTTCTCGACGCCGCTGGGAGCTGCGACGCACAATTTGAGACTCCTGGTCTGCGTCATACGAGCCCTGGACCTGAGACGTGATATAGCGTGTCATGGGAACCAAACACGACAAGCTCGCCCTCGTATCAGGTAGTTTGGACAGGAGGCGTGCCAAGACCAGTGGCTGTCTCTCTGACCTACCTCGAAACAGAGAGTGTCTGGCTCTTCTTCTGTGCAACACTTTCTCCTGATCTCTCACCCAGTGAAAACATCTGGACACGGATTGTCGACTGACGGGTACGCCTATAGTCTCCAGCCAATCTCACTGATGGATCCTGACACTGATTTGAAGCAGCACGGAATGACCTTCCGAACCAGTAATCTAATCTTAATTAGACTCGATTTCTAGCTGGAGTAGAGGTTTTTTTGCTGTCAGAGGGCGCAGCTCTTTGCACAGAATTTCGCATCAGCTGTACCTCCAAATCAGCAACAAATTTAATGAAATATTCCTTCGAAATTTGTGGTGAGGTCTTATGGGCTCAAACTGCTGACGTCATCGCTACCTAAGCTTACGCTCTAGTTAATCTAACTTAAACCAACTTACGCTAAGGACAACATACCCACCCATGCCAAAGGGAGGACTCGAACCTCCGACGGGGGAAGCCGCGCGGGCCGTGACAAGGCGCCCTAGTCGGCGCGGCTACCCCGCACGACGAAAGTTTCTTCCCATTACGTATAATTGCTGCAAGTTCATTATTTTCTGGCTGCCTGGTGTGGTGCAGGAAACGCTGGGAATTTTTAGTGGCTGAGGTTTGCACGATCATAAAAACTTGTCAGCTTCCACATTAGTTATTAATAATACAGTCCAACTAATCACAGAGAATCAGCTTAAGTAACAAAATAGGGGATATTAATTGCTCCCAACTCCAACGAACAAAACTTTAACAGTGTATCATACATAAAAAGTCATGTTGACAAAGGTCTCGATACTTTAAATAAATTTTGTTTTAACAAGCAAAGGAGAGCACAATGTAAATCCACAAGCTTCCAACTAATTAACAATACAGGATGGAAAAGAACAATAATGAAACAAGGTTGATGGGTAGAAGTTGGGAAACACTATTTCCTAAATAGAACATAAATAAGACATGTCAGAAGACATCCAAAAGCTAAGACTATTTCAGCAAATGCAAACTAAAACCAGAAAAAGGTGTTAATTTAAAGAGCACAGAATAAAAAGCCTAGACGCTGCTGCAGTATGAGGAAAGAAAGAGTGGTTTACGAAATGCAGAAACACTCGACCACCATACTAAATATAATAAAGTTAAGCAGTTAAACCTAATTTTAAAATGAGGATGTGCTGAAATGTAATACCTACGAGTGTCTGGAGTGAAATTCTTAAAGCTTTTTAAAGAAAACAAATCTTATTAACATCTCTGCATCTTTATTCCTGATGTCTATATATCTGCAGTCCTCTGCCACTGGAGGGCTCCGAATTGCACCGTTAACATGGTGGTGTGTAACGTATCTCGCGAGAAACAGCATTCTGTAATCGAGTTTCGAATTCAAGAAGTTCGTTCACACATGGAGCACGCTGTCCTTCAGCATCACACTGCCAGACCACACACGAGCGCTGCGACATTTGCAACAACCAAACGCCTCTAGTTCACTGTCATCGATCGTCTTCCACACAGTCCCCACTTGGCTACATCCAATTTTCATCTGCATCCAAAACTAGAGGAGCACTTTCAACAACTTCACTTCGATAGTAATGAAGCGGTGCAATCAGAGATGACACTGTGACTCCGTCAATAAAGTCAAACATCATGTAATGACGGTATCAACAAACTGGTCAGTTGTTGGGAAAAATGTTTTCGTCGCCAGGGATGACTATCTTTAGAAACAAATATATAGACTTGAAAAATAAAGATGTAGAATGTTTATAACGTTTGTTTAGTTTGAAAAGCTTTGAGAGTTTTCAAATAAATTCGGAGGCCTTACTTTTTAATACACCCCTATAGAACTTTCCACAACTGAAACGCAGTTCAGGGAAACACAACTTGATCTTATGCGCACCTGTAGATCTTCTTGTAAAGGAAGTCTGATATATAACAGTTGTCTGGGGGTTTTCAACACCGAAACCTGACACGTGTAGCAGTTTGAGGGAACCGTATTATGCTCTCTCTCTCTCTCTCTCTCTCTCTCTCTCTCTTTCTCTCTCTCTCTCTCTCTCTCTGTCTCTCTCTCTCTGTCTCTCTCTCTCTAACACACACACACACACACACACACACACACACACAAAACACACCACTCACACACACACACACACACACACACACACACACAGTCATATACGGTACGAGGAACAAGTGCTCAGAATTAGCGGTGTCTGCTCCCTACTTGCAGCCGTTGCTAGGCGACGCGCTCCCTAGGCGGCGTCTGTTATTGTCTCGTTATTGTTATGGGAGCAGGAGCCAGAGCGCGCCTCTGGGGAACAGGCGACCCTGGCTCCCCACCTGGGGACCACCTGTCTGCGTTATTTACTACCGCCACGATTAATACGCAATTGTCACGTTTACCTCCGGTATCTGGGTTCTCCGCAGGTGCTGTGAGGAACTACATAAGAGTCTTCATGACGCCGTGACGTGAATAATCTTATAACACCACAATATTATTGACTCCGTAAGTTCAAATGGCTCTGAGCACAATGGGACTTAACATCTATGGTCATCAGTCCCCTAGAACTTAGAAGTACTTAAACCTAACTAACCTAAGGACGACACACAACACCCAGTCATCACGAGGCAGAGAAAATCCCTGGCCCCGCCGAGAATCGAACCCGGGAACCCGGGCGTGGGAAGCGAGAACGCTACCGCACGACCACGAGCTGCGGACACTCCGTAAGTGACACGGAGCACAGAAGTATGGCGAATTACAGTATACTTTTGATATAGTAAATTTCGATACCAATTTCCGTCTTATTTGGATTAATGTGCACTTATTGTGCCGGCAGCTTTTGTTTTCTGTCCTGAAATTGACAATTCGTTTCCGTTGGGTATAGCCAGTCGGGTGATAGTCTACAGATGCCAATGAGAAACGTTGAGTCAAATGATTCGCCGCATGGGGTAGCCGCGTGGTCTACGGCGCCGTGCCACGGTCCACGCTGCTCCCCCCGTCGGAGGTTCGAGTCTTCCCTCGGGCATGGGTGTGTGTGGTGTTGTCCTTAGCGTAAGTTAGTTTAAGTTAGATTCAGTAGTAGGTGAGCTTAGGGGACCGATCCTCAGCAGCTGGTCCCATAAGACATTGGCTCAAAGTTCCAATTTTCAAATGATTTGTTTCGGCGAAAAATATGAAATTATGAAATGTTTTTGACAGGGCTAGTGCGAGATTGATCTGGCTGTTATGGGTTGCATATTTGGTTGCTGGTTTTCACATACATTTCTAGTATTGTATGTTTCTAGAAGTATGACAAGATTTCTTGGGTTATTGTTTCGTATTCCAATGTTACCGTTTGTTTGCGAGTTGGCGATGCCAGCTAATGGGACTGCAGAAAAACTGGTTGTAGTGATAGACCGATGTTCAGCGTAGCCAAGCCTTCGTAGCGAAGCCAATGAATGTGTGGATAAGAAAACTGGTTGTGGAGACGGACTGGTGTGCAGCGTAACCCGAGGTATGGATTGAGTTGAAATGTTATAGTTTTGTTGTGACTGAAGGAAAACTAGCAACGGCAATGGCCTGATCTGTAGCACAGCCTAATCATCGTTTCGAAAACTTTGTGGTTTATTTTCGAAATGTCCAGATTTACGAAGTTGTGGTTACGTAGGAACCTGACAGCACAGTTTAAAGATAATTTCCAAGATTACTTGAAAACGACGTAAATCGTACGTGCGACTGTCATGGCGCCAGATATGATTAGTTTTCGATTTCGTTTACAGTGTTGACAACAGATCATCAGTCAGCAGTGTTGTAGACATACGTGATGCTGCCACAGTGTCGACTTGCCTTACTTTTACCTGGCGGGAGATAATTCCGAAACTGCATGTTGTGGAAAGTGGTTTACATTTCTTTTACGAATCATGATTTTACGAATACGTAGACTGTCATGTGGCAGCGTTTGTCAGACTTGGTGAAAAATGTAGCTAGATTGTACCCCGGCAAAATGTTCCCAGTTAAAGATTTCAAAACTGTGTCCCAAAGCAAGTCTGCGTCCTACGAGAGCTACAGAAGCTACCGACGGAGCACTGTATCTTCACGCGACAGAACAAATCCGCAGAAATAGCCACATATAGTTTAGTCCATGAGAGACACTCGTGACACTGACCGTCTTCTCTTACAAAAGGCGATGTTTGAAAGCAGATTTATTTGGATCTACAAGAAATGCATTCACAGTTGTGAATGTACACACCTACCAGCCGTATAATGGATGACGACAATGGAAATTTGTGCCTGATAGGGACTCGAACCAGAATTTCCCGCTTATCGCAAGCGGTCGCCTAACCATTTGGCTACACGAGCACGACTCAGAGCAGACCAAAACTTAGATATGTTGTTAACAATGTGTCTACAAACTGTACTCGTACATCCATTAAGTATATTCCTGTACATGGGAGACATTTTACTTTAAAGACGCTTGCCCCATGTCGGCGGATAAATAGGATATTACAGTGCCTGTGTTATTCCGAATTACGATGCTATGTCCCTTGGGACATTCATGTAGAAAAATGGACAACCTTTACCACGAACCCTGCACTTAATGGTGTGCGACAAACACGGATCGAGCTGTCAAAACATGTGCCGCTCTATCTCACAATTGGAGGCTACAGAGCGATAGTCATTTACAACGATCAGCTGAAAACTTTCTCAGGTTGTGGTCAGGAAGACCACGTTCGCTCAGCATGTCTCCAACGAAGAATTGTAGAAATACCAACAGACGACGCTACAGCAAAACCTATGGCGACGTCCCTCCCTTTCACATATGCGAATGTGTTCCGGTTGGTTGATTTAGGGGAGGGGACCCAACAGCGAGGTCATCGGTCTCATAAAATTAGGGAAGGTCGGGGAAGGAAGTCTGGCGTGTCCTTCCAAAGGAACCATCCCGGCATTTGCCTGAAGCAGTTTAGGGGAATCACCGAAGACCTAAATCACGATAACCGGAGGCGGGTTTGAACCGTCGTCCTCCCGAATGCGCCTCCAGTGTGCTAATCACTGCGCCATCTCGCGTCCGGAAGGACGCCCTACTGAACACTGACCTCACCCAACAGCTGGACAGACTCACCGGAAAGCCGACCACGGTGGATGGTGACACGAGCATGATGGTGGCAGCGATGCCCCCCACCGAGCAGCACCTACCAATACCTACAATATAGAGATAGGAAAAGAAAATGATCATTGACAGCCGGATAATGTCTAAGCCTGCTTTCTTCTCAGACTGCAGTGGCGACAGAGATAGTAGCCCACATTCGGATACAGACACGCAAAGGCTTAAGCATCGATCTCCGAAACTGTACAAGAAACGACGTCTCACGCCGTCGGACGACTCCTTGATACGTATACATTGTGACGGCCAAGAAACGACCGCAGCCAGACAGCCAGCTTACAGAGGGTATCGAGACTTCATATCCAGAACACCACTGTGTCGACAGCAGTATACGTCAAGAGCGACCTGAAAAGTTAGACCACACAGAGCTACCAGCAGTCTGCTACCAATCCAAGGTAGTTGAAGAGGTGACAGGTGACACAGAAAGACGGGGCTGGAAAGACCCTGCTGACAGTAAACTTGTCCCGGGGAGACTGGGCTGATGATTGTGAAGGGGACCCACTGACAGTTGCAACAGGCGACACAACGGGGGCGGCGCCTCTTTAAAGTTAGAACCATAACCAATGACAGTGGACAGGACGGTGCCATGTAACGTGTCAGTACAACAACAAAAAGTGTAAGCTCCCACGGCCGATACAAATGCCACATAACGAAGATAAGCATATCGGGTAGCCTCTGTCAACATCAATAGTATACGGTCTCTGATTACGATATCTTTATTCAAAGATATGCTGCAAACGGCAGACATCGACGTCGTCCTCCTATAAGAGTTTTACATCGATGAATTTCCTGTCACAAACGGGTGCGAATCCTACTCATCACACGTCTCCGAAACTGACAGCAGCATAGCAATATTTCTCAAAGAAGGCATCGCGGCAGAGGACGTATTGTACCTACCGTCGGCGTGGGAATTAGCAATACCAGGACTTGATGTGCTACTCATCAACACCTATGAACCATCCGGTACAGGCAGGAGGCGACAGCGTTGCCGCTTCTTCGCAGTGAACATTACCCCTTTCTTCCAAGGTCAAAACGACCGATCCCAGAACCATGAATGTTGGTGCACAATATGCATCTGGTAGGCACCTAGGGCCTGACCATGGCCTCTGTCCTGGATGCACCCATACGACGAGTCATTCAGCTAGTTTGCCTATCAAGTATATGTCATACTCAAGCTTAACGCTGACGCCCTGGAAGCGGAACTATGGCCTACAGCCTACTCTGACCGTAGAAGTACAATCTCCTGCCGTGCAGCAGGTCTGGCTTAGCCGCGGTCCTTGGAAAATGGGCGCTCCCCCTTTAGGGACCCAGCTCTTCGAGACAGCACTGAAGACGTTGGGAGATCTTGCGAACGATGCCTTCGGTCGTATTCCACTATACTACATTGGCGGATGGATTGATGGATTGCGACAAACCGACGCTACTCCGTGCAATTATCACATATGGTTAAGAGCAGGTAGTGTGGTGACGTCACATGATAGTCTCTATTTCACGGTACTGCGGGAATGACCCGAATAAGTGCCTTCTCCGGAGCGGCAAGCAGCGGTACAAGAGCAAAAGCCAAAATTACGTCCATCATGCGACCCCACCTCTAAGTACATTGGTCAGAGGTCAGGGCACGGACACTATACTGGGTTGCAAGAGAACGCCCATCGATGTACCATATCATGAACGAAAGCAAAAGACGACGAAGAGCCCTGCTACATGCAGTGGACACGGATGACGGCAGGCACATAACGTCACAAGATAGGAGCAATGAAGAAATCGGCGGGACCAGATGGCCTCCCTTTGGCATTTTATAGAACCTTTAGTTACATGATGGCACCACGATGGACTACTATCCGCTGCGAATTAATGCCTCCTGACGTGCCCTTACCGCCGGCTTTTGCGGAGGGGCTGATGATCCCGATATCCGGGTGGTACACGGATACGGGACTAAAGACCACAGATGCTCCTTAACTGTGACTTTAAAATATTCACTAGATTATTAGCAGCACGCCTCCGAAGAGTACTAAGCCGTATCTACCTTGCAGAAGTCCTGACGAACGTACGATTTCCAAAACCATTTGTCACTGTCGTGATGCGGTACTCCGCAATGCCTCATCCAAAGTGCTCGTCAATGGACGTACAACAAAATACGCTCATCGTAGCGAGATCGGTCAGACAAGGATGTCCCTTGTCTATGATATTGTATGCACTGGTCCTCGATCAGTTACTTTGCGGCCTTCGGCACCGCTTGACAGGATTGACTTTGCGAGGATACACATTTAAGATGTATGCGGATCACCTGATGAGATACTGAGGAACGAAAACAATATGCGTGTGGGTTTCAGTTGCATCCGCAAGTATGTAACGGCCACTGGCAGTCGCACAGATGTGGACAAGTCTGCAGAGATGAATATTGGTGTTGGACTATCTGACGAATGTGTAGCACATTTACGGCTCATGGATATCTTGAAGCGCCTAGGGATGGTTTTTACGGCATACGTCATAGAGCAGCTTATTGCTGTAAGAGACTACTACAGTCACTCCGGATAGGAGTCAAAGGGACATCTCGCGCGCATTAGACATGATCCAGCGAGTCACATATGTAAACACTTACCTAGCGTCACGAATTCCGCACTTTGCTCAAGTACTGTCGATGTCTATGTTGATAGCCGCATGCTAGCGGCGTTCGCTGCCTTCGTGATTTTCGGTCTGCTATATAAAGTAAGATGGATGAGTGACCCTCCGGTCTGCCGAGTGTTGTTAGCAGTCAGGGTGCACTTAGCCCTTGTGAGGCAACTGAGGAACTACTTGACTGCAAAGTAGTGGCTCCTGTCGCCAACTGACATACGGCCGGGAAGCGGTGTGCTGACCACATGCCCCTCCGTATCTGGATCCAATGACGCTTGTGGGCTGAGGATGCCACGGCGGCCGGTCAGTACCGTTGTTTCTTCATGGCCTTTTCGGTGGAGTTTAGTTTATATAAAGGAAGATCCGAAGCCCTTACCCTCCCTCCTAGAAGGGATGGGTCAGGTCTGGTGCATATTCACGATCGAGCGGTGGCCATATACAGGGTGTAAACGGTATAAGGCGCCAAAATTATACAGATGGTACATCTCAGTGTGCTTGACAAAAAAGTCTAATGACATTTTCTTGTATCATGTACTTTATTTTTGTATTATTAATACCTAATGTTCGTAGGATTGATTGTATACGCATTTCTGTTTACGCAGTCAACCGACAGTACACGGCGTACCGAGCTAATTGCCTACAATGACGGCGCGGCCAGAGAAAGGCAACGAGCCGACCAGAGGATTGAAATCATTAGACGTGTACAACGACATGGTGTGATAATCAGGGCCGGACGCGGTGGCCGAGCGGTTCTAGGCGCTTCAGTCCACAACCGCACGACTGCTACGGTCGCAGGTTCGAATCCTGCTTCGGGCATGGATGTGTGTGATGTCCTTAGGTTAGTTAGGTTTAAGTAGTTCTAAGTTCTAGGGGACTGATGACCACAGATGTTAAGTCCCATAGTGCTCAGAGCCATTTGAACCATTTGATAATCAGGTGGCACCGAAAAAAGGTTTTTAGGTTGTCAAGAATGTGTAATTCGCTTTACGCGAATTGAATGCAACCAGCCTGTTTCTCAACACGTCTAAAACGAAGGTCGCAGTAGTAATGACAAGCTAATATCAAACACAATGTATTTCCATTAGTACAAATTCAATCAATCACCAAGTAGATAGTTGTGCATTAATTACAATCAAATGTTTCACCTTTTTACGGCAATGCCATAACGAATACTAAATTCACATTATTTTCCTTCTGTACAACAACATCGTAACGAAAAGAAAACCCTTTACTTTGTTTCCTCTTACACCAATACTACAATAAATGTTCGAAATGACCACCATTCGCTTCTACACATGCTTCATTACGGCGAACCCAGTTTCGTCGCACTCGTTCACACACATGCACATTGACCTTTATGGTACAGGCAGCATCTAAAATTTTCTGCGTCAGTTCGTCCACATTACTTACTGGCTCAGCATAAACAAGTTCATTTGGCCCCAAAAGTAAAAATCATGTGGATTTAAATCAGGGCTGCGTGCTGGCCATCGACGTGGACCCGAACGCCCGATCCATCGCCCTGGAAATCGACTATCCAAAAATCTGCGTACCCTGTGACCAAAGTGGGGTGGAGCACCATCGTGGAGGAACCACATGTCATGACGTATGCCTAACGGAATGTCTTCTAACAAAATTGGTAACAATGTTTCCTCTAGTAACGTTCGGTAATAGTTACCAGCCAAACGTGCAGGTAAATAATAAGTCCAATACTGTAATTATCGAGCATACCCGTCCACACATTTATGGAAAATCGTCGCAGAAAATGTGTTTCCACTACGTGTCGAGGATTGTGTACACTCCACGTGTGCATGTTATGGAAATTAGTTATTCCGTCGCGAGCGAAACACGCTTCATCTACGTACTGTGTAACAAAAACCACTCTGAGAATTCACGTCGTGGAGGGAAATCGTGGTCTTCCAATGCTTGTACGCGTTGAATGTGGTAGGGCCGCAGACGCTCCTCTTGCAAAGTGCGATGAACGACAGTGTGCGATATACCCACGTGGCGGGCGATGCTTCTAGTACTCTGAGAAGGATCCTCCTGGATGCGGTCCAGCATTCTTGCCTCACGTTCCAATGTACGATCGGCGCGTTGTGAGCCTCTGCCTTCTGCGTGGGGCAGTAAAGAGCCAGTATCTCTCACTCTAAGGAAATTAAATACGTACTCGTCAGTTGTATTCTTTCATGATGTAACAAAAACGGAAAGCATATCAGAACAGAAGATACGTTTCGCATACGGACGAAAATTTACAAAGGTGCAGATAACTACTGTACTTTATTAAGATGCAAATGCATAATAATCGCATACAAGTAGAGAATTACAATGACACAAACCTTTGGTGCACAACAGCAAATGTCTTTCGTGCAGGAAGTCGTCGTTGTGGGAAGCGTTCTCGATAAATTCGTACAGCTGCCCTCGCAACACCTTTTGCCTAGCCATAAATTAATTCCAATCTCAAAGATAGCAGGTGTTGACAGATGTGATAATTACCGAACTATCAGTTTAATAAGTCACAGCTGCAAAATACTAACGAGAATTCCTTTCAGACGAATGGAAAAACTGGTAGAAGATCGATTTGGATTCCGTAGAAATGTTGGAACACGTGAGGCAATACTGACCTTACGACTTATCTTAGAAGAAAGATTAAGGAAAGGCAAACCTACGTTTCTAGCATTTGTAGACTTAGCGAAAGCTTTTGACAATGTTGACTGGAATAGTCTCTTTCAAATTCTAAAGGTGGCAGGGGTAAAATACAGGGAGCGAAAGGCTATTTACAATTTGTACAGAAAGCAGATGGCAGTTATAAGAGTCGAGGGGCACGAAAGAGAAGCAGTGGTTGGGAAGGGAGTGAGACAGGGTTGTAGCCTCTCCCCGATGTTATTCAATCTGTATATTGAGCAAGCAGTAAAGGAAACTAAAGAAAAGTCCGGTGTAGGCATTAAAATCCATGGAAAAGAAATAAAAACTTTGAAGGTTCGCCGATGACACTGTAGTTCTGTCAGAGACAGTAAAGGACTTTGAAGAGCTGTTGAACGGAATGCACAGAGTCTTGAAAGGCGGTTATAAGACGAACATCAACAAAAGCAAAACGAGGATAATGGAATGTAGTCGAATTAAGTCTAGTGATGCGGAGGGAATTAGATTAGGAAATGAGACGCTTAAAATAGTAAATGAGTTTTGCTATTTGGGGAGCAAAATAACTGATGATGGTCGAGTCTGCAGCTCGTGGTCGTGCGGTAGCGTTCTCGCTTCCCACGCTCGGGTTCCTGGGTTCGTTTCCCGGCGGTGTCAGGGATTTTCTCTGCCTCGTGATGACTGGTTGTTGTGTGATGTCCTTAGGTTAGTTAGGTTTAAGTAGTTCTAAGTTCTAGGGGACTAATGACCATAGATGTTAAGTCCCATGGTGCTCAGAGCCATTTGATGATGGTCGAAGTAGAGAGGATATAAAATGTAGACTGGCAATGGCAAGGAAAACGTTTCTGAAGAAGAGAATTTCGTTAACGTCGAGTATAGATTTAAGTGTCAGGAAGTCATTTCTGAAAGTATTTGTATGGAGTGTAGCCACGTATGGAAGTGAAACATAGACGATAAATAGTTTGGACAAGAAGAGAATAGAAGATTTCGAAATGTGGTGCTACAGAAGAATGCTGAAGATTAGATGGGTAGATCACATAACTACTGAGGAGATATTGAATAGAACTGGGGAGCAGAGGAGTTTGGGGCACAACTTGACTGGAAGAAGGGATCGGTTGGTAGGACATGTTCTGAGGCATCAGGGGATCACAAATTTAGCATTGGAGGGCAGTGTGAAGGGTAAAAATCGTAGAGGGACACCAAGAGATGAATTCACTAAGCAGATTCAGGTTGCAGTAAGTACTGGGAGATGAAGAAGCTTGCACAGGATAGAGTAACATGGAGAGTTGCATCAAACCAGTCTCAGGACTGAAGACCACAACAACATCGCATAGTCCAGCTATAGTAAATCTCCTTTCCATCCTAACAGTTAACAGAGTTGCAATAACATCTGCACAGGTTACTCGCCTACTGTCGTCGCTCGGTGTATAACAATGACGCAGAAACTCAGGCCGCAGTTGCCTATGTGTTTACGATTTACGCTCACGATGTCAATACGCGCAACGGGACAACCGTAGGAAATACATAAACATGTAACTAGACTTTTTTGTCAAGCATTGTGAGATGTGCCATCTGCATAGTGTTGGCGCCTTATACCGTTGACACCCTGCATATTAACATAGTATTAAAACCGTGGAGACAACATCACACACGTCTGACAGGAATCTTAATAGAAGAACTAGTTTCTCGAGTAGCACCTATGACAGGCCAGCACATTTCCCAGTCATTTCACCATATACACGACTTTTTAATCGAGTACAGGTACCGGACGACGTTGCAATCCATTGAAAGGAAGCTTGGTTCAAATGGCTCTAAGCACTATGAGACTTAACATCTGAGACTTAGAACTATTTAAACCTAACCAACCTAAGGACTTCGCACACATCCATGTCCGAGGAAGGATTCGAACCTGTGACTGTAGCAGCAGATCGCTTCCGAACTGAAGCGCCTAGAAGCGTTCGGCCACAGCGGCCGGCTGAGAGGAAGCATCCACATATCATTTAGCATGTAGTATGGGTATCGACACACCACGTTTCCTTAGACACAGAAACACGCGCAATGTGGTACCTAACAGTTAATGGTAAAAATGTCACCCGATCCAGGCTCCATGCGATTCGTATGACGGATTCAACATTATGCTCTCAGTGCCAGGCCCTGGAAGACGATAAAGACCGCCTCGTATGCGACCCCTCAGCAAACTGTGGCGTTTGGCGACAAAAATGATCGCCTTCTTTCTTTGAATGGGTCAACACAACATTAGCCCGCGACTGTATTCTTCTATCCACGTACTAAACGATTGCAATAAGATGGCTTCGAGGCCAGGCGGTGCTCTATTTGTGCAGAGATGGTCCAGAGAATGTGATGGACTTTCGGACTTTCAGACAAGAACGACATCTGAAGATCCTAAACATTACGAAATACCGACAGTATTTCTGTAACTTCCTATAGAGTACATTTCAAAACCCCCCGCATAGTTGGAACGTCTAGGGTAGGAGAAGTTAAATTACCGAAGTGATGAAAAAATGAACGAAAGATAAGAACCGGGGAATACGACATGCACACGGCAAGACATACACGTAAAGCAGCGGCAGGGATTGGAAGTAAGATTCTCCATCGTGCTATGTTTTTCTTTCTTTACGTTGTGCGAAAATAGTGTTAAGTTTGTATAGCTTTCAGGTAGTATAGAAATACTATTTGTGGTATGATAATGAAATGTTTGTTACCTAAATTTAACTTAACTGTTACATGTATATCAGGATTTGCTTTAATACGGGAAAAACATTGATTAAAATTTGAAGGATATTTCGAGAATTATTTCTTTTAATATAATTTTATTTAGCTTTTTAATTTCTGATGTATGTTTCATTTTCCAAAGAATACTACTTTGTCACAATGTCACATTTATGTCAGTCTGGTTTACCGTTATACTGTTCAGCTTACATATACACACTCAGAAGAAGTTTTGCATTACCCCGGTTCCCAGAACTCAAGAAGATAGACGTTGACTGTGGATATTGTGTCACACATACAGTCCCTTCGACTGTTTAGAGATGTCACTAAACCCGCCCAAAGACCTATACAAACATGCATGAGCAGCGCTGTTAGACGAGGGGGTCCGACAGCCCATCAGTTCCAGTCATTCCATCAGGAAGGAGGTACACGGCTCGTGTTGTCTGTAGTTCAACCACGCCTAGACTGTCAGTACCGCGGTTCGATCGCGTCCACATTGTAACTTTGTACCGGGAAGGGCTGTCAATAAGGGATGTGTCCAGGCGTCTCGGAGTGAACCAAAGCGATGTTGTTCTGATATGGAGGAGATACAAATAGACACGAACTGCCGATGACATGGCTCGCTCAGGCCGCCCAAGGGCTACTACTGCGGTGGATGACCGCTACCTACGGATTATGGCTCGGAGGAACCATGACAGCAACGCCACTATGTCGAATAATGCTTTTCGTGCAACCACAGGACGTCGTGTTTCGACTCAAACTGTGCGCACTAAGCTGCATAATGCGCAACTTCACTCCCGACGTCCATGGCGAGGTCAGTCTTTGCAGCCACGTTACCATGCAGCGCGGTACTGATGGGTCCAACGACATGCCCAACGGACTGCTTAGAACTGGCATAACGTTCTCATCACCGATGAGTGTCGCGTATGCCTTCAACCAACAATCGTCAGAGACGTGTCGGGCCGACGTACGCCGCCGGTGGTCATGGAAGGCACCGTAAAGGATGTACGATACGTGAATGCCATCCTCCGACCGATAGCGCAACCATATCGGCAGCATATTAGCGAGGCATTCATCTTCATGTACGACAATTCATGCCCCCATCGTGCACATCTTGTGATTGACTTCCTTCAGGATAACAACATAAGTCGACTAGAGTGACCAGTATGTTGTCCAGACGTGAACCCAAACGAATATGCCTCGGATAGACGGGCTGTTTATGGCCACGTGACCCGCCAACCACTCGGAGGAGGGATCAACGCCGAATCGTCGTTGAGGAGTGGGACAATCTGGACCAACAGTTCCTTGATGAACTTGTGGATAGTATGCCACGACGAATACAGGCATGCATCAATGCAGGAGGACGTGCTACTGGGTATTAGAGGCACCGCCATGTACAGCAATCTGGACCACCAGCTGTGAAGCTCTCGCTGTACGGTGGTACTGCAAAAAATGTGTGGTTTTCATGAGCAATCAAAATTCCAATTTTCTGTACAGGTTCCGGAACTCTCGGAACCGAGGTGATGCAAAATATTTTTTGATGTGTGTATAAAAAATTGTTAATCCCATTTTGTAAAGCTCAACATAAAGGCAGTTTTCCTATTTTCTTTTGGTCTTGAAAAAATTTTGACGTAATTATCTGAAGACGCGAACTGAAAATCGCTGCAGGTAACTTGACATGTGAACATGTAAGTCGAATGACGTTTTGTATCACCTAACATAAAAAATAAATAAATAAAAGATGAATACACCCAAAAATCGATGGTTCCGTGGCAAACGAAAAGAAAGTAAGCGGGATACTGGATTCGTATACCGGTCAGATACACATTTTCACTCGTCACCGCTGATTCTGCATAAAGTCCCGATGCAGGTGGCATCAATAATTCATTCCCTTTCCTTTCTTTTCTCCCCTTTACAGTTTATATAATATGTATCATAGCTGCGGAATCCAAGTGGTGTCTGAAAGAACCGATACGACGCATGCGTATTAAATGCAGTTTTTGGTGAACACTCAGGCAAGTATTTATCAATCCGGAAAAAGATTCTCACGCGCTTTGAATTTTGTCACGGAGCAAAGCAAATAAAACAGGAAGTACCTTCGCTCCTCTTCTGTGTTTCCGACGTCGACGTGTGTTTTCTACAATCTTTTGAATTGTTAGATGTCCCGTCCATTATAACAGTACTATTTTCACATGTTATTTTCTCCGCTCATTCACAACCGAACACTGGGAACCTTCTGTCAGGAACTGATCCATCGTTATTTTTCAAAATACTATTACCTTCAGTTAATTTAAAAATTTTTTGTTCACTTGAACCTCTTAACGAGTGCCAGGATTCCTGGTCGTCGCAATAGCTCCTGTTCTTGTTCTTCACAACCCAGTCTTGTAGCTCTCCTAATTTCGCATTTTTGCGGGAAATCTAAGCACTTACCTCCCAATCTGGGAATTCTTCTTTAGAAATTCGGAAAATAGTCACTGCCGTTTCTTCGCGGATTCTTTTCGTACAGTTTCAATCTGCACATCTGTTTCGACAGGTGGGCAAGATTGTTTCTGTTCAACCGGGATTCTGCCATTTGCAATGTTTAGACGCCCTCGGCACTCACCCGATTTACAATTCACTCACATTTAGTTCACTAATGACCCAAAAAATTATGACCACCCACTTAATAATTTGTTTGTCCGTCTTTGGTACGAAATACATGACTGATTCTTCCTATCAGGGATCCAGCAGCTTGTTGGTAGGTTTTCTAGATACTGTTCACAGGCTGTGCGTAATAATAATCTAAGCTTTGCCAAAGTCACTTATCTCAGTGGATTTCCCCATCTGCAGTCCATATCTTTGCTATGGTGGTCCCCCGTCCGTGTCTGCTCCGCATACATCCTTTTGCTATCGCATCACTTGACCGTAACGCCACCAGGTGGCATCCAACTTCGTCGAAGGCAGTAGTCATAATGTTTTGCCTTATCTATGTACTCATCACATTTTCTGTGCACCCTATAAAGATGGCCCTCTTCCAAAAGCCACCCCTTCCCTTTCGTTGTAATTGTTTCCATTACTCACAATGTACGTATCTCATGTAGTATAGGAAACTGCACTGAAACACACCGCTGCTCATCAACGCGTGACGTAAATCAACCGTAGAGGATTTTCCAGTAGGAAATACCTCGGTGAAAATCTAGGTACGTGTGTCACCTACGGTAGGGTGGGAAACATCGCTGTCGGAATGCTTACGTAGCCGCCAAAAGTCTCGTAACCTAGGGTGGCACACTGTTACTCACTTCTGTTGCTCACGCAGGACGCAAGTCAAACGTGTCAGCAGTGTATCGTTCAAAACTACCAAGTAACGTTATTGATTACGATCTCTCTGTCACGTGTATAACACGCGCTTCCAACGTTGCAACAGGTTCAAGAACATTGTAAAAGGCCTCACGTTCGACATTGGCTGCTACATGAAACACTTCGAGCGCATTGGCATGGTCGCATCCCCATTTGGGGCTGCGGTAAAAAAGCCGATGCCAGCCACATCGTCTCTGTCTCTCCGAATAAATACCGTACTATAAATCAGCTACTACAACATCTGGTCTGCAAACTTCAATAATTGCGATACTGCACCTGAAATACTACAGATCTGCCTCTGTTTCTTAGGATCTTGGTCAGATGCTTTTGGAATGTACTGCCTTACCGCCGACACATGGTATGTGTAGGTGGGTTGTATTTTCTTTACCATTAAAAGTGAGAAAAAGCGTGAGACTGTTAAATAAGACAGTGTGAAGACGTAGAAACACGAGTATATTTGATAATCTATTAAGAACTGACTAAATTCTTCGTTGAGATTTTCCAAGTACAAACAAATAATTAATTTAGTTTGACAGGTATTCTGGGATTTTGGGATCAGTAGCTGGTGCATTTTTCCAAGCATCTATTTCAGTACTGGCAGCAGGATCGTTATTAATTCATGTAACATTTAAATCAGTATGGCGAAACTGGAAATTGCTTCCTTTTCCTCCGCGTCACTTATCACTAACTGGTACAGTGTTCAAGACTTCAGATTCTCTTTCAGAAGGCAATGGACTCAAATCCCTGTCTGGATACCCAGAGTTCGCTTTTACTTGTCTTCTGTTAATCGTGTAAGGCAAAGAGTGAAACTTTTTCTGTGGACTCCCTCAAATCTACAAGGCCGATATCCGTCCCCTTTCTAGCGCAGTGAGACTTCATGCTCTAACGTTATCGACGTCGACGGGATACTGAACCCTCGTTACGAGTGTTTGACTCTCACAATACAGAATTTAAATGTAAATTTAATGTCGCATTATAGACTGCCATTTTGTGAATACGTCTAAACGGGTAATTATAGTTACAGTGATCATGATTCATTTCACGTGTTGTCTCCAATATTCGCGAGTAAAAAGGAAAAGACTCGATTCTGTGTAATAAGACAGAGAGAGTAGTGGTCGTCTGTTAGGGAAGAAGTTAATATGAGAGAAAAGGAATTGAGAAGTCGAGGGGGAGAAGGCGCTGGCAGTATGATTGATGGGGAAAGAAAACTGCGCTTGAGAACTTGTCGCCCCGTATCATTAAGAGTGACGGAATGACATAACATGCTAACGCCTGAGCTATGGGCCGTGAGGAACGCCATCTGCCTGATATCAGCATTCTGTCTCCAAGAACCACACCTCAGACAGGTGCTGCAGTCAAAACAAAATGATAAAGAAATACCAAATACTTTTTGTAAAAAGGTCGCTTGTCATTAAAGCCAATTACAGCAGAAAGGCGTCGAACAAATTCTGGTCATTAGTTATACATTGGCAACTCCATGAAAAAAATTTCTGCTCAATAAAGAAACCATTTGATATACAGAATCGTTAAATATCACCTAGAAATGGTCCCTGAGAAATGTAAATGTATTAATAGGATAGTTTACTGTTCAGACCTATATCAAAAAGTAAGCAAATCACTGAATACGTCTTTGAAGAGAATGTTTCAGGTACTTTCTTTCTTTTTGGCAACACTCTCAGCAACTGAGTTCCTGCCCCTTTAATGATTTTTTCCCTGTACTTCCTCATATTCTAAATGCTTTTCAACCAGTGATATCAAAAACTTTAATGACCTGCTGATTCCTACTTGAAACTTGGGAAAAATGTAAGTTATTCATACGCTGCTGACACGGTATTTCAGTCCAGAGCGTGCTGACCGTCTTTAGGTGTAGAAAAACGCAAAGTAAACTGAATTGTTCTTTATGAAACTCGTACAACAACTTGTTTAAACGCCATACACACGCCAATAAAAACGTAGATAAAGTTCATCAGGTTTACATCGATGACTTACTTGACAGAAAAAAAAACATTTTGTCTGTGTACCTTCGGAGGTATTTCTGATCTCACAGCGCATTCTGCGGGGACTTGAGAAGCCATGTTAGTAGCTGACGTAACGATTCTCGTCTGAACAGGGTCCATCATCCGAGGCGTCGGGTCATCACGTCGTGGGCTTCAGTAATAGCAGAGTGCCCTCCGCGTGCATGATCAAACCCCTGTGCAGCCGGTTTGGCGTTCATCCCTCGGTTTCTCCAAGTCTGCCTAGTGCCAGACATGAAGGGAATGTAGCCAGCATACTGGTAGCAGAGATTTGTGGTATAAGTAACGTGAGACGTGTCCTCGACGGCGACTTGTCAACAACGTAACAGATCTCTTCTACATATCACCAGTTCCGTACTTAGCGTAAGTAAGTGTACTGATACTTCGGCAGTTGTATCACTGCTGGCAGTGGCCTAAGAGTTTTCATCTTCCTTTTAGTAGGCTATTTTTTCGGAATCTTTTCCGATATGGTACGAGAAACTCTAGATTTCACTGCTGATAAACTGGTCTATTGTCGATATGCAGAACAAAACATTTTTGAATATGAGTTGTTGAGTCGCCGGGTGTAGCACAGGATGAACTAAGACATACTGAAAATGAAATGAAAATTTCTCCTTCTACTGCCAGATATGACAATATAACATTATGCATTACTAAGAGCCTGTGTAATCTTGGGAGGTGTTCCTCTATTTAAGTGTGTGAAGAGAGTCTTGGGGTAATTTGCTAACTTACTGTAACTTCTTTCTCAGTCCAGGCCGTGTAAAGCTATCAAATTTGTCACTGCTTAGAGGGAGTTATATCCGATTAATTGAGAGACTGAGGAGGTAGACAGAAGCTACAACAAAGAAAAGAATCAGTTCGCTTGTTGAATGTTTACATTTGGAAACAGGATGTTAAACATTGCCGAAAGCAGAAATGTACTGTCACAAGAAAGAAATCACTGCATAAGGTCAAATGCAAAACATCGATAACCACTTAAAGCGAAACTGACGTAACTGGGAAGCCACTAAAATAGTGGCAGTATACATGGAGACGGACAACATGTCATAACTCTAGAGGCTCAATTCTACTGCTGCAGTGGTGGTGCAGTGGGAATGGTTTCGAGGTTCTTCACAAAGAACAGAGGAAGAATTGGACCAATAACAGAGCGGTCGAGGTGACACAGGGGTGATGGGAAGGCGAGTAACGACGTCTGCTTACCACATGGCAATGCTGACGGTGATTTTCTTCCGGGAAACTGCCACAACACTCCTACATAATGCAGTTGCTCTCGCACCAACTACACCAGTGGCACTTCATCGCGGGAGTCGTTATGTGCCTCTATCTAAGGTAGTGGACAGAAAAACTGTACCGAGGCTCTAAGCGGCAAGTGTCAGGAGTCAACGCGATATTCCTTGTCGTCTTTCGAAACCACTACCAAACTGCAACCGCAGATATCTGAAGAGATAATGGGAGGTTCAGACTGCTGTGCTCCAGGGTTTTGTGACTTGTATTTGACTGTTCCTCAGTAGGCTTCCGATTTCTCTTGCCAGCTGTTGAAAAGACTAGTATCTTCATTTCTCGATGCTTCCGATCCTGCCTTCGTGCCAAGCGACTTAAGTACGGACGTTTTTCGTATAAAGCGCCTCTTTGAAAAACGATACCAATTTTTAGCGATTGTGAGAGTTCTGGCCATTTTGATGGCAATAGTAACTACTCTCAAAATCTCTTCAGAGATCAGATTCCGGAAAGGTGCTCACCAGTACGCAAGGAATTTGGTTATCTTTGAGTCATTTCTCTCCGATTTTGCTTTTCGGTTGCAATTTGCATATAAGGTTATGCAGACACCGAAATAAAATTAATAGAAAGACTGCAGTACACCAAAATGTCAGTTGTAATTAAAAGATCCCTATCCGATAGGAATATGAACATTGCTGTGGTCTTCCGCTCGCAGATTGGTTTGATGGAGTTCTGCATGCTAGTCTATCCCGTGCAAGCCTTTTCATTTCTTCAACTATAGCTGACATCTATTTGAATCTGCTTACTTTATTTAAGTCATGGTCTTGTTCTACGGTTTTTATTGCCTCCTCCTCCCTGTCTGTCTGTCTCTCTCTCTCTCTCTCTCTCTCTCTCTCTCTCTCTCTCTCTCTCTCTCTCTCTTCCTCTCAAACACACACACACACACACACACACACACACACACACACACACACACACACTTCCTTCAAATAGCAAACTGACTACTTTCTTACGCCTGAGGATGTGTCCTACAACTGATCCGCTCTTTAGTCAGGTTGTGCCAGAATTTCCTTTCTCCCTATTCGACTGAGTACCTCGTCACTACTTATTCGAACTACTCCTAATCTATCAGTATCATCTGATTTAATTCGGATACATTCCCTTATCTCTGTTTTATTTTTACTGATGTCCATCTTATAATCTCTTTTAAAGACGCTATCAGTTAATATCAACTGCTCTTCCGAAGGCCTTTGTATCTTCGACGGAATGCAGAGCGATCAGTGGACCACAATGGTTTTCATTCTCCCTGAATTTTAATTCCCTTTCCTAAAATCTCCATGGTTTCCTCGCTCAGTGTACAGACTGAATAGCTATGGCGAGAGGCTACATCCGTGTCTCACTCATTTCTCAGCTAGAGTTTCCAATTCATATCCTTCGTCTTTTTAATAAGTGAAATCTGGTTCCTGCAAAAGTTGCGGATATCTTTTCTCGCTCCCTCTATTTTACCCCTGCTACTATCGCAAATTCAAATTTGGTTTATAATCAACATTTTCAACATCTTTCTCTAAATCTACAAGTGTTATAAACGTAAGTCGGCATTTCTTCACTCAATCTTCTAAGAAAAGTAGTAGTGCGTGTATTACCTATCACGTTTCCATGTTTCTTGGGAATTAAAACTGACTTTCCCCGAAGTTGGCTACCATCAATTTTTTCATTCTTCAGTAAATACACTACTGGCCATTAAAATTGCTACACCAAGAAGAAATGCAGATGATTAACGGGTATTGATTGGACAAATATATTATACTAGAACTGACATGTGATTACATTTTCACGTAGTTTAGGTGCATAGATCCTGAGAAACCAGTATCCAGAACAACGACCTCTTGCCGTAATATCGGCCTTGATACGCCTGGGCATTGAGTCGGACTAAGCTTGGATGGCATGTAAAGGTACAGATGCCCATGCAGCTTCAACACGATACCACAGTTCATCAAGAGTAGTGACTGGTGTATTGTGACGAGCCAGTTGCTCGGCCACCATTGACCAGACGTTTTCAATTGGTCAGAGATCTGGAGAATGTGCTGGCCAGGGCAGCAGTCGAACATTTTCTGTATCCAGAAAGGCCCGTACAGGACCTGCAACATGCGGTCGTGCATTATCCTGCTGAAATGTAGGGTTTCGCAGGGATCTATTGAAGGGTAGAGCCACGGGTCGTAACACATCTGAAATGTAACGCCCACTGTTTAAAGTGCCGTCAATGCGAACAAGTGGTGACCGAGACGTGTAACCAATGGCACCCCATACCATCACGCCGGGTGATTCTCCAGTATGGCGATGACGATTACACGCTTCCAATGTGCGTTCACAGCGATGTCGCCAAACACGGATGCGTCTGTAAACAGAACCTGCATTCATCCGTAAAAATGACGTTCTGCCATTCGTGCACCCAGGTTCGTCATTGAGTACACCATCGCAGGCACTCCTGTCTGTGATGCAGCGTAAGGGGTAACCGCAGGCATGGTCTCCGAGCTGATAGTCCATGCTGCTGCAAACGTCGTCAAACTGTTCGTGCAGATGGTTGTTGTCTTGCAAACGTCCCCATCTGTTGACTCAGGCATCGAGACGTGGGTGCACGATCCGTTACAGCCATGCGGATAAGATGCCTGTCATCTCGACTGCTAGTGATACGAGGCAGTTGGGATCCAGCACGGCGTTCCGTATTACCCTCCTGAACCCACCGATTCCATATTCACCGATTCCATATTCTGATAGCAGTCACTGGATCTCGACCAACGCGAGCAGCAATGTCACGATACGAGATACCGCAATTGTGAGAGGCTACAATCCGACCTTCACCAAAGTCGGAAATGTGATGGTAAGCATTTCTCCTCCTTACACAAGGCATCACAACAACCTTTCACCAGGCAACGCCGGTCAACTGCTGTTTGTGTATGAGAGATCGGCTGGAAACTTTCCTCATGTCTGCACGTTGTAGGTGTCGCCAACGGCGTCAACCTTGTGTGAATGCTCTGAAAAGCTACTCATTTACATGTCATAGCATATTCCTCCTGTCGGTTAAATTTCACGTGTGTAGCACGTCACCTTCGTGGTGTAGCAATTTTAATGGCCAGTAGTGTAATTCACATCGATATTTTGCAAGCACGCCTTATTAATCTGACAGTTCGGTAATTTTAACACCTGCCATCGTTGAAATAGATCTTCTTGAAATCTGAGGGTATTAGTCTATTGCATGTGTCTTGCTTATGAGGAATGATGGTTTTGTCATCACTGGTTCTCCCAAGGATCTTGTTGTTCCTGAGGAAACGACGTATGATTTTCATTAGTTAGGGTCTCTTTCTTTATTAACTGGGCTCGAGCGAGCGCACACTTACGTGTCTCGACACGTGGTGAGGCTACTGCTGTCATTGATGCGTCGCCTAAAGGACCTTTCTTTCTTTTCCGGAATGGAACCCTATCGCTCAGGTAGTGTCGCAGTTATAATGACGACGGTGCTGTGTCAACAGCAGCAGCGGCACAGGAAGTCTGCGTGGGAGGCTGGCGGACCACAGAGTCTGCGACTGCGGCGCCCGGGGCCTGTGTAACCCTGACCTAGCGGCCGCACGCACTGCGCATGCCGCCTCCCTCCGCCGCCGCCGCCGCCGCCCCCGGCCGCGGGCCCGGCCGCCTCCGCCGCGGTACGCAGTCGCTCGCGGGGTGCGCGCCAAGGAGTGCGTCGCGCCCGCACCACCCACGCACATCCTCGCGCCTCCGGTGCGGCCGCCCCTTAGCACCAGGTAAGGCGGCGCCAGCAGGGCTCCACCACTGCTGCTGCGGCTCCTGATCACCACTCTCTATGCCACCGCCAGCAGTTTGTAACGCATTGTCTCGCACAGTTGCTACCGCCAGCAGCAGATGCAACACTGTAATCATTAGACGTAGGTTTAAATTTAAGTAAATATCACACTCTTTTGTAACTTAGTTTATATCTACCTACAATCCACTCGCGCCTTGTTGCTTAGTGTAACACTAAGCCATAGCAACACGACAGCAAACCTACTTTCTGCTGGTAAGTAATGTAATCGACAGAGCACTACGTAGATTTTCCACAGGTGGGAAACCATCACTACATACTGTCTGGAGCACACCCTCGAAGATGTTGTCTGTGAACAAAAATAGCTCATTCACACATATTTTATACGAATTACAGCACTAAACTTGATATTAAATTATTCGTTGCTCGTGACATCTGCTTTAAGAGTCCTCAGATATCAAACTCCTTTTACTTTACTCGTAACTTGTGAGCCGTTATTATTTTATGGTAATAACTTAAATCAGAGGTTATAGACACTTCGCACCAAATTATAAAACGAGTTTTTCGATCTTCCGTGGTTACGTATGTCGCGTTGCGCAAAGTAATTTCATAAAGGAATGTTTCCCTCTATATTCCACTTACACTTTATCGAATGACTTGCGCGTAGCATGGACATGCCCGAGAGGGTTAGATATAGCATTTTATAACGAATTTAAAACAATTTTCGTCGACATTGTTATTAAGATATACAGTTAAATACAGTGGACTGTTAAGTTAACCAATAGAGTTGTTTGTGCTTCAAAGTTGAAATTTAATTATCTCCAGCCGTTTTTCTGCGTTACACCATAAGTAATCAAGCGTAATTTTTCGTACTACCGCAAGTAAATATACGGTGCAACTTTCACTTTAGTAAGCTTTTTGCATTTTTGCCTAAGGGAGCACTGACTTTGTATCGTGCTGTGACTTTCCTAGCAATCTTCCTGCGTCCATCAAAAATTACTTATCTTTCTTACAAATAATGCTATAACAATTTTTCCAAAGAAAATTTTTAGCTGAGGTTATTTGAGCTGTTCACAGGAAAAGTCACTGCACACTCTCTCTCTTTAAAAACGTATTTTCGTCGTACAGAAACACGCTGAAGCTACGATGTTTACTTTATTAATATGACGGTGACGACGATACGTAATTGGGTTTCCCGTCTCACCTGTTTTAATATGCTGTTACGAGGCTTCGTTATAATATCATTTTTAACCAAGAGACCACATTGTGCATGCTTCTTCTGCATGTGTAGTTGCTTACAAATAAACTTGCTCTGAGAGAAGGAACTAAGCAACGCCAGTGAAAATGGCAAATAAAATCCCCACATGTTAACGCCTATTAGCAGTGGCGTCCCCGTTTGTCGCCATTGATTGGCCATCCTATCTGACGATCTTCGATGCGATACATCACGTTGGCATTAGACTGGCAACGGTCGCTTATAGAACAACTTTCACATTGACACTGTAGAACTGCCACTTGCGATTCGGTCGCAGTTTCTAACTGCCCGATAAATATCTACATTTAGATCACACACCGCTGTTAGTTTATGCGTATACTGCCTGCGACATTGCTGCGGATCGGCGCAAAGAAAAGCCTTGATGAATTAGATGTGGTAAGAGACAGGCTCAAGGGAAGTAAGATACGTCCTTCATGATTCCTCAAAATAGTCAGAGTAGTGCTAGCATGGAGAGCTGCATCAAACCAGCCTTCGCACTGGAGATCACAACAACAACAGTGCTAGGCACGCTGCAGAATAATAGCTAAATACTGCATGTTGCACTTTTAAATCGATTTTAGCGCCATTTGAGATCGACAACGCAAACGCACAGTGGGTTATAACAGCGTACTTAGGATTAGAGGTTCCGTAAGCTATGTCGTTCTTTCCTTCTTTAGATATCTGAGAGTCGGCAGCCACTTGTAGAATTGTGAAAGCTATCCTAAATGCGTTATACCAGATAAGACAATATTTTCAGTGTACTTAAAATCATACTGAGCACGAACCAGTATATATAACCAGCGCACTCTGATAGAACTACCCTCAGGAGTCAAGTTACATCGTTACTAAAGCAGAGTCGATGGCAGAACAAATGGACAGAAGCGACTGCCAACAGTTTGTGATGCGGAAAATTGCCATGGCCTAGTTTCTTCTCTTCTTGTAGGTAGTTCTCACCCAGACAAAGTTGTGTTATTGGCTACGGGCAGGTCCAAGTGAATGGTTCACTAAACTGAACGAAAATAGAGGGCTAGAAAAGCCCTTGAATTCCCAAATAGCAGTCCAATTGAATACTGACGAAACGCATTGATCATCGTAATCGCAGTATGACGTCATCATTGTACACTCTTTAATAGTTGTAAGACGCCCTGGTTCCAGATTGCAGTGCATTTCTGTCAGCATCTAATTACGTTGCTTCCAGCTCAACAGTACCACGTGACCAGATTTGAACTCCAGACATCGGTCGGAAGCATCGTCACCAGGCACCACCAAACCGATCAATTCTAAAATATTTATTTATGAAATGCACTCATTATTATCCAATAGGTCATCCAAATCGCGTACTCTAACAAGAGAGCGTTGAGAGGGAAATGGGACTGAGTGTTTTCATCCTGTCATGAACGCCTAACGTTCCCCAAAAAGCGTGGCAAACCTTCTGCAAAATAAAGCAAATTAACCAGAGATAGACACTGACGAAGTACAGGATATTCCAGCTATGAAGTTAACGAGCGACGCCTTCTCACACTTTCCATTGGTCATCGACCTGAGCGTAATCTTCGGACAGGCCTATTTGCGGTATTTTCTTTGGGATGAGGGAGAATCTCGGCAGGATCATCAGTCTTCTGATTGGCTAGAAGCGGCTAGCCATGAATTCTTCTCCTGTTCACCTCAGAGTAGCATTTGCAACCAACGTGTTCAATTACTTGTTGGATATTTTTCGATCTCTGTCTTCCCTTACAGCTTTTACACGCTGTAAGTCCTTGTATTACCATGGTAGTTATTCCCTAATATCTTAACACAGGTCCTATCATCCTTTCCCTTCTAGTTGTCATTGTTTTCCACATATTTCTGCCGTCATCGATTTTGCGGACAACTTCCTCCTTATCAGTGTAGCTAATTTTCAGCATCCTTCTAAGCACCACGTCTCCAACGCTTCGATTCTCTTCTACTCAGCTTCCCCCACTGTCCATGATGCACTCGATAGAATGCTATGCTCCAAATGTACATTCTCAAAAATGTCTTCCTCAGATTAAGGCCTGTGTTTGATGCTAGTAGGATACTTTGGGTCCGGAACCCCCTATTGGCCATTGCCAATCTCCTTTGTATGTCCACCTTGCTTCGTCCGACATGTACAATTCTGTTTCGGACGCAGCAGAATTTCTTCAGTCTCTTTACTTCGCGGTCCGCAGTTCTAAAATAAACTTCTTCTCAAATGTGCTACTTCTCACTATGTTCATCTTTCTCCAGTTTACTCTCGGTCCAAAGTGTCTGCTCATTGGATTATTCGTTCTTGTAATCCTTAATTATGATTAATTTTCCCACACTGTAAGCTGAAGACGACAGTTCGCGATATGTTGTGCTGAAGACATTTGTACTAACTGGTTACCTACCAGAGACTTTTTATTTTAGATGTTCTGGCGACTGTCTTACTTCACACTTGTCGATGCGTACTTGCGTACATGAATTTTCTTTGTATTTACCCGATGACTTATTAATTCGTATGCACATTTATAGCTTTTTATTCCTTGCTTTCGGGTAACCCAGTAATAGAACATTAGTTCCAAGAATAAATTTACTAAACTCAGGAGTAATCTCTGTAAACGGCGTTAATGTGTTTTAGCGGACTTTCATTAAATACACAACTTCATTGTAAACATGACGTTCCATCTTCATTTAGAATGTTGATCCATATCATGATTGCTGCGCATCGGCTATTGAGTCTCATAACATTGTTTTCATCGATGTATCACGAGCATAACCTCGCACAGTAAAAAAACTTGCACTATACACAGTTAACGCTATTGTTCACTTGTCGAACAAAGCTCATATTGCGTATGAATGCGCCCAGCGGGTGAACACATTTTAATCTGTTTACCCGTGAGAGCAACAGCAACGATTGTCAGTTATCTGCTACAACAAACCTCCACGATTCCAGCTAATGTTTGACCTATTTTTCTTTGTCACTTAATTTTCTCATTTTCGTACTCGGTAATCTTTTTAAATAAAGTTTTAAATTTATGAAACCAAATATTTCAAATTAGATCAAGTTTCAGAAAGATAAAAATTTTGTTATGGTGCCCAGTATTAATTCTAATTACAGCAGCGAGCTTTGGTTCTTACGCGTCGATTCGTTTTATATTTTATTTTTTGATTAGACTCACTCACAATAGCTCATGACTGTAAAGGTCTTTCCGAATGACACAGTTTGCCATGCTGCGGAATATTCATTGCCTGGCTGACGTGATTCCTCCGCATTGATTACCTGTTCACTCACCATTCTCGGATGGAACAAGGAAGGACAGAAACGTTAATGCGACACATAGTGTTGTGTCATGCAGAGTACAGATGTAGATAGCCTCTGTGGCTTACTCTTTCGGCACTCTGTAGCCGCGTGAATGAAAAAAATGCATCTCAGGGCGATAGACTAACGGTTGGCCAGTAGTACGGTGCCTTTCATCACTATTCCTTGAACGCCGCGGACGGTGCTGACTGATCCTATCCTCCTCGTATTAGTAAGTAACGTTATGCGCTTGTTCTGTTCGCACTGGTAGTGATTGTGAAAAGAAAGAAATATCAGCTACTCCCTGTAACTCGCAGTATTACATATATTTTCCGATCTGTCATATTGCTTAAAGAGAAAACTAGTTCGTGCTGTGCACCTCCTAATTACCGAACATACAAGTACTTAATGTCGCTCGCGCAATGCGTACCTCGCTAATCTAGTTCGAAACATAATGTTATTAGGCCCAAAACCAACGAAACATGCAATTTTACTTCCTCGTGATATTAGACGGTACGTCTGTGCTGTGTTTTTTGCATAGCCTATGCCTATAGATCAACTACAGGGGCAGTGATTGTAGCCATGGGCAAGAGCAATTAAGTTCGAAATAACCTATTTTCGAGAGGGAGAGGGAGAGAGAGAGAGAGAGAGAGAGAAAGACGGCAAATGGAATAATTTGGCGTACCTAGTCTCTCAGTTGTCAGATTTTGTGCTAGCCGTCGAGGGGATGTCCACCACCAATGCATGAAAAACGCGCAATATGAGTGCGATTCGGTGTGGCCGAGCGGTTCTAGGCGCTACATTCTGGAACAGCGCGACCGCCACGGTCGCAGGTTCGAATCCTGCCTCGGGCAAGGATGTGTGTGCTGTCCTTAGGTTAGTTAGGTTGAAGTAGTTCTAAGTTCTAGGGGACTGATGACCTTAGTAGTTAAGACCCATAGTGCTCAGAGCCATTTGAACGATTTGTGTGAGAATATCGCCAACCGATCTTGGTTGCCCGACGCAAGGAGGCCCCATCTGCAAGGTCGTGTATGCACTGGGCATTTCATATGGCACTGTGTGATATGTGAGCAGTGAGTACCTCGATTCGTATAAAACAGCCACCGACGCAGTCAACTGCCGTGGGTAAAAGCATTTGAATAAGAGTGTCATAGTCGACAATCGATAGTAACAGATAATAGATGGTTTACAGATAAATATATTACTTGCCATCTCAGTTCTGTATAACAACAATAATCATACCATGCTGAAATACTTCATTATCAGCGTCATGACACGCAACCCCTAAATTTGGTAGAGACCTTCATATTTTTACATACAATGTCTGAAAAAAATTAAAGTACCCAGAAAATGAGGAGAAAGTGAAGTAAAACTTCACGTTTTGCGAGAATTCGTGATGTTATTTCAGTGATCGCAAATTCGAGGCAAATTTACAAATAGCTTCGCAGTATGAGCAATCTTTTGTTTTGTAAACCCTCGTCGCTAATTTTGTAAACCCTCATCGCTAGTTTTGTAAAGACATCGTCGCTACTGATGTGGAGGCCGAATTGCAACTATTGTTAACGTACGCAGAGTTTGTGAGTTCGTAAAACGGCTTCTGGTGCTGTACACCGCTACGACAATTTCTCCCTGTCACTGTTCCACAACCCTCCAACAAATTAGTAACAAACTCACACAAATGAGTTAAAACGTTTACTTATCTTTGTGACTTGTTGAGTGATGAAGTCTGCAACACTGCTTGTAACATAACACAAATAACGGCCCTCAACGGCTAAGTGCAAATAATGGTAGGTAAACTTCACAGTACATAGCAAATGCAATTCACAACAGATGTCTGTTCACTTCTAATGGTTCACTAAACGAGGTTCCTTGTCTCAGTCAGTCCTGGACGGTCATCTATAACCAAGTGGGCGAGAGCTGCTCTTCGTCTTCCGAGTAGGCTTCTGTCCGTTGCCGTCCGATTATTCGCAGATTGTAATCAGCCGGCAACTGGCCGAAGCGAAGTCGATATCTTCATCCTCAGCGCCGCCCGTGGCGCTAGTGGAACTCGCGGAAGTGGCGAGTCTCTATGGCACTTGTACTATCTCGCATCTTTGCGCCTGTGGCCGGCCGCTGCGACCGAGCGGTTCTAGGCCCTTCAGTCCGGAACCGCGCTGCTGCAACGGTCGCAGGTTCGCATCCTGCCTCGGGCATAGATGTGTGTGATGTCCTTAGGTTAGTTACGTTTAAGTAGCTCTAAGTCTAGGGGACTGATGACCTCAGATGTTAATCCCAAAATGCTTAGAGCCATTTGAACTGTTTTGAGCGCCTGTGGTGCAGTTGCCTGATTGTGTCTTGATCGGATGACACAGCAGTATCGGCATTAATTAGCTCCCCTTCTGGCTTGGATGCATGCACTGAATCTACTGGAAAGGATGTCCTACAACTGCTGTGTCCTCTCCCTAGGCACGTTGACTCACAACTGTTGAACCTGATTCTTGACATCCTGTATACTGGCAGTGAGACGGGGTTGAGGTCCGATATGGTGTGAAACATTTTGTATTGGGGACAGATCCATAGATTTTTCTGGTCACTGCAGTAACTCAAAATAATGCAGACGGTTCATAGAGACAAGTGTCACGTGTGGAAGAGCGTTGTCCTGTTGAAAAATGGCACCGCGATATTACTGTATGAGAGGTAACACATGAGGGTGCAGGATCTACATGAGAAACCATTATTTCGTCAGATCCCTGAATCACTACCACCCATGACCTGAAATCACATTCGATGTCTTCCTACACCATGACGCCAGGAGTAACAGCATTGTACTTCTTCAGAAATTTTGAAAGAATGGCACTTCTCCACACGTAGTCGCAACACTCGCCGACGACGGTCACCAGAGGTGGTGCTGCTCCGCGATTCATCACTGAACACAATGCTACGGCATTCATCGGCAGTCCATGTTTCACGATCATCGCACCACTCTGAACGCAGCTGTTTGTTTTGTGATATTAACGGCAGCCTACGCATGGGACGGTAATCACCCATCCCGGCTGCTCCTAGGCTTCGCACAATGGTGCGGAGTGACATAGAATGTTGATGATAGTCCATTATTTGTTCTCTGACAGATGACGTCGATGTGAAGGGGTTGTTATGTGCTTGGTGCACAGTACGGTGATCCTCCCTCGTGGTGGTCAGACATGTCTGAACTGACAGTGAGTATTCCTGTCCTCACGTTCCTATCCAATCCAATTTCAGATCACTGTCACATCCGAATGCCCCACAAATCTGAACAGTTCACAACTTGACGAGCCCACCAAATGGAGACCAACAATGAGGACCCTTTCAAATTGTGTTAGGTACTGATAACAGCACCTCACATGAGTACGCAGCATCTCGTTGTCCTTTAACTATCACTCAACGTCTGATAATGCTCACGGCTCTTGTACTCCCTGTCAGGACTTCTAACAACATAAACAGAAACAACACTAATGCGATCTGGTAGCCGCTGTATGAGTCACAGTGAATTCCAACTCTAAACATTTACATAACCACCGATGGTGTGTGTGTGAACAATGTTACATTGACATCCGATCGTGACATCTGGGTGCCTCACTTTTTTTGTCAGGCATTGTACATCAACTTTTTTATTTCATAGCTAACTTTCAGAGAAAAAATTAGCATCGAAACTAAAAGTCTCCAAAATGGCAAGGAAGTAAAACAGTATGTCAAAAACTATGTTTACAGCAAGATACGTTTCAGTTGCTTGCATGACCTGATAACGTGAATGAGGTTGCGTCCTGACCGTAACATTCCAGACTTATATACAAGCATGTGTGCTACCTCCTCTCAGTAACAACATCGAAACAGTAGAATCAGGAAACCACAGGACGTCGAGTAAGGCAAGACAGGAAGGGAAGGGCTCACTACTAGGAAAATAAATAACGAAGGAGGTGACTTCTCGGTAGTAGGAGAAAACAACTGCGAGAAACATAATCCCCTTGATTTACACTCTCGTAAGGCCAAAGTTTGCAGACCTGTTGACTACTGTAGTGTTTAGTGAAATACTTAGGCTTAATATTGTGTAAATTATGATGTTGCCGAAGTTGTATAGGGTTGTTGCTGTTATAATTCTTAGATTAATTGTCTGACAAATGTAATTCTTATAATTTCGCATGTACGCTATCCAAAGGCTATATTTCTGTGTATTGTAATTTCTCCGATGTTATGCTAAAACAATCTACTGTTCACTGATGCAAAGAAGTTATTATTGCCATATTACAATACTTTATGTACTTTATGGTAATTAAAAAGTTTCTAATCATTATAAGAAAACTTTATATATATTTTATTGTTATTATTATTGTTAAAATCTTCACATATGTGGTACGTTAATTGTGGGATGGCGGCAAGTTACGTCTAGGGAGGAAAGATATGAGAGATGTATTGACAAACTGTGACCCCCACTCTCAACCCTCTAGAAACGAACCCAGGATCTGCGCCTGCTCCTCGTGATGTGATGCCAAACCCCCTGTAATGCATCTACCTCTGCTGTTCGTAAGTGCCAGGGTACTGCACCACGGTGCAAGTACGAGAAAAGGTTATCTGATAAGTAGTCGTACACGTTAGTTCACACTTACAGGCTGATAACGGTACGTTTTTAAAATCAAGTGAGGTGTTCCGTTTCGCTTGCCAACTTGCCAATTACAGGCTGTTGATTGAGGTGGACTTGAGTGGTGTATATTTATATGGCGTGAAATCTGCGTCCGTCTGTCACCTGTGGAGCATAAAGGAAGCTGCTGCTATATCCATTAATTCGCTCACAGCACTTTGCAGGCGATTTGTATATTCAGGAAGATAACGCACCATCCCAATGCTGCAGAAAGGTTTGCGGGAAACTCCGATGACTATAGGGGTCGTTGTAGCCTCCTAGGTCAGATGTCATCAGCCCTACTGAGAGCAGTTACGATGCTTTCCTTTAACCAAACTTCGATTCATATTTCTATGTTATAGGTGGCGGCTGAGATGTAATCCATCAGGATTGTTCCCTAAAACTCTCAGAGTCTCTCATATTTCAGGCCAAGGCGTGTTTCTACATCTCGCACTAAGTCAGTCCCTATAATACAGAGCTATTATAATAATACACTCCTGGAAATTGAAATAAGAACACCGTGAATTCATTGTCCCAGGAAGGGGAAACTTTATTGACACATTCCTGGGGTCAGATACATCACATGATCACACTGACAGAACCACAGGCACATAGACACAGGCAACAGAGCATGCACAATGTCGGCACTAGTACAGTGTATATCCACCTTTCGCAGCAATGCAGGCTGCTATTCTCCCATGGAGACGATCGTAGAGATGCTGGATGTAGTCCTGTGGAACGGCTTGCCATGCCATTTCCACCTGGCGCCTCAGTTGGACCAGCGTTCGTGCTGGACGTGCAGACCGCGTGAGACAACGCTTCATCCAGTCCCAAACATGCTCAATGGGGGACAGATCCGGAGATCTTGCTGGCCAGGGTAGTTGACTTACACCTTCTAGAGCACGTTGGATGGCACGGGATACATGCGGACGTGCATTGTCCTGTTGGAACAGCAAGTTCCCTTGCCGGTCTAGGAATGGTAGAACGATGGGTCCGATGACGGTTTGGATGTACCGTGCACTATTCAGTGTCCCCTCGACGATCACCAGTGGTGTACAGCCAGTGTAGGAGATCGCTCCCCACACCATGATGCCGGGTGTTGGCCCTGTGTGCCTCGGTCGTATGCAGTCCTGATTGTGGCGCTCACCTGCATGGCGCCAAACACGCATACGACCATCAGTGGCACCAAGGCAGAAGCGACTCTCATCGCTGACGACGACACGTCTCCATTCGTCCCTCCATTCACGCCTGTCGCGACACCACTGGAGGCGGGCTGCACGATGTTGGGGCGTGAGCGGAAGACGGCCTAACGGTGTGCGGGACCGTAGCCCAGCTTCATGGAGACGGTTGCGAATGGTCCTCGCCGATACCCCAGGAGCAACAGTGTCCCTAATTTGCTGGGAAGTGGCGGTGCGGTCCCCTACGGCACTGCGTAGGATCCTACGGTCTTGGCGTGCATCCGTGCGTCGCTGCGGTCCGGTCCCAGGTCGACGGGCACGTGCACCTTCCGCCGACCACTGGCGACAACATCGATGTACTGTGGAGACCTCACGCCCCACGTGTTGAGCAATTCGGTGGTACGTCCACCCGGCCTCCCGCATGCCCACTATACGCCCTCGCTCAAAGTCCGTCAACTGCACATACGGTTCACGTCCACGCTGTCGCGGCATGCTACCAGTGTTAAAGACTGCGATGGAGCTCCGTATGCCACGGCAAACTGGCTGACACTGACGGCGGCGGTGCACAAATGCTGCACAGCTAGCGCCATTCGACGGCCAACACCGCGGTTCCTGGTGTGTCCGCTGTGCCGTGCGTGTGATCATTGCTTGTACAGCCCTCTCGCAGTGTCCGGAGCAAGTATGGTGGGTCTGACACACCGGTGTCAATGTGTTCTTTTTTCCATTTCCAGGAGTGTACATTCGTTTTCAAAGCTCTGTATATTCCAAATTATTACGTGTACTAATATGACTAATGCGTCAATAGAACCGTAAACTTACCAAGCACGCATTTTATCTTCTACAGATGTTCTAAAGACTGCCCCTCTGGACGCACGATGCACATACAAGCGGTACTTAAGATTGTTCCGCACCTTAAAGTCCTAAGACGTTAGGTTAGGTAACCTGGGGGAGCAAGGGAACAGAACCAAACCATCTCACCACTACGTTTAGGTAGCAACGAACATAATAAACTAATGACGGTGTGTCCCGTCTGGTTGGAAGATGAAATCCTCGGAAACAGCATCAAGGTGAAGGATGTGAGTCAGTCTTCTCACGAAAAAAGGCCCACACAGTTTCGTCTCTGACTTTCCACAGAAAACATTAAACTTAGTTGAATCTCGTCCATACGCCAAAATTTCTTGAGGATTCTCAGTGGCCCTTACTCTCACAATGTGACGAACAATCGAAACTTGCTTCGTCGCTGCTTTCTTGCCAATTTGTCTAGGCACTATGCCAACTCGGTGAGTCTACGGTTCGATCCATCAATGAATCATAACTTTATATGCAATACTTTGGAAAATATAGAATCGCTTATAGTAGCCCTATGTAACTGCTGATGTGTGTTAATCGACAGTATCAAAGTGCATCCGTGATTATCGAGCTTTTATCGAAGATATTTTTGTAGCAAGTTAGCAAATTTAACGGAGTGTGCTTTTTAACAACCACCTAGTGATTCAGATCATATGTTGGATTTCAAGTGTCTCCACCGAGTCTTGTGAAATGAACGTCTAAGATGTTGTCAAAAATCATAATAAACCCAAGAATGCGTCCGAGATCGTAATGAACTCTGCGGTTAATTCTGTCTAGATCGCTTAAAAGTATTGTAACTTCCAAACTGGACGTCAGAGGTCAGTTTTGCAGCTTGGAATGCCCTACATCAACATGCCGTGAGTCAACTTCACCACTTTCAACCTATTTAGATCACTCTTCATTGGCAATCGGCAACACACAACCAGTGTTTATTTCCTTATCAGACACAACATTAACTCAACTAAATAAAAAGTCGTTAATTAGGTAGTGTAATCGGTGGGGATCAGGTGTACACCCAAACAATAATTGGGCACTCAAACCCCATACCACAGTGAACTTGATCGGACATGAGTATTGCAGAATTTTTAGATAAAGTATCACCTGAAGCTTCCTGGCAGATTAAAACTGACTGCCGGACAAACACTCGAACTCGGGAGCTTTCCCTTTCGTGGGCAAGTGCTCTACCAACTGAGCTACCCAAGCACGACTCAAGACTCGTCCCCACAGCTTCAATTCTGCCAGTACCTCTTCTCCGAGTTTGGAAGGTAGAAGACTAGGCACTGGCAGAACTGAAGCTGTGGGGACGAGTCTTGAGTCGTGCTTGGGTAGCTCAGTTGGTAGAGCACTTGCCCACGAAAGGCATAGCTCCCGAGTTCGAGTGTTTGTCCGGCAGTCAGTTTTAATCTTCCAGGAAGTTCCATATCAGTGCACACCCCGCTGTAGAATGAAAATCTCATTCTAGAAAGTATCACCTTCTCGATAACTGGAATCAAGCCGCCGTTAACACTCCGACACCTAACATGAGATTTTTGAAGTATGGGGAATTTACAGATTCGAGCAAACATGCGGTATAAGGATACATCAGTCAGCGGAAGGTTGCTCCCACCAGAATCTAACAACGTGTTAATAGGTCTAATCAAGCGGTGGAGCGCTCGCCCCCCCCCTCCCCCCACCCTACCTCCCTCCCCCCCCCCCCCCCCACCCCCACCACCACCAACCAGGCCCCGAGCAATCTACGCGTCTCTGGCGTCAACTTTGACTTCCTTGCCCTCCGGGCACTGGACAGTCGCGCACCAAATGTCCCTCGTTGTTGCATCGAAAACATGCCCTCCCCAAGTCAGTCTATACCCCGGTGGGCTTTGACTGCCTGAAGTCTTCCGATTCACTAAGTCAGGTTTACCAAGAATGGGAGCATGCTTCCAATCACTAAAACTGAACCTCTCGATATTTGCCACTAGTTCAGCTATATCAGAAATGCTGTACCGTCTACTTGCATAGAGTACTCATGACCGATTCTCAAGACACAGCCCCTCTACAATACTGTTCACAGTCTCTACCTCAGGCATATTGAGACATAAAACAGTAACGACCATTCTGACTTACTCAGTGTATCGGACCAAGGTGTCCCCATGTTCCTGGACATGGTAAACATAATGGTTAATAAGTTCATAACGAAAACAGCTGAACAAGTTACATTCTAATATACACTTCTGACAACGTCAGCGTGGGGGCTACCAAGATCGCTAAATTTGTTTATTCATGTAGAGTACCGGTTTCGACAAGGCTCTGTTGACATCTTCGGATCGCCAAAAGATGGGACCGAAAATGCTAATATGCAGCAACTAACATCATAGGACACATAGTTATAGCTAAGATTTGCAATCTATCAGTTTATTAGTCTTTAGCCGAATCTACTCAAAGACATTCCTTCCATGATGGTGTCAGCAGTTGCTCTACTTACAAGGAAACATTTCCAAGTTTGATAAACGAGCCTGATGAAACTTGGCGGCTGTGTAGAGAGGTAAAAATAATGCAATACCTATCTTTTCGTTTGTGTCCAATTCCACTTCCAATGGGTAAAACACACCCTCAAATTCAGTTTGGCATATTATGTATGGAGGGATACATAAAAAAATGTTTCTCAAATAATAGTTAACGTTCTTGAAAACTGTATAGTCGTATTTTGCAAAATACACCACCACAATTAATTAATTTTGAAACATGAAGACTTTTCTTAGAATATAAAGTAAAGAAGCTTCCAAGATACATACATCCATGTGTAATAAGCTGATTTCTAAAATATCACTTTTGGAAAATAAGCCGTACACAATGTGCTGTCAGCGTATTTTCAAAATACATAATTAAAACTTTTAAACAACTATAATTACTCCAGTCGTTTATTTGACTGGTACAAGTTTTGTGTTTTAAATTGTTTTAAATTGTTATTTTACTTTCTGCATTCTTTTCTTTGTTTTGTGTTTTATTTTGCCGTGTCACATACGTGTATTTTGTTAACTGAAAATAATAAGTAAATGATTATTACGACACTAATTACTAAAACAGTGGTAATCTGTAAATAAAGGCTTAAAACATGACGTTATTACAACTTGCACATGAAATGAACGAAATTTCTGCACATGATGTACACGACAGCGAACACATATAAAACAAAATTTAGCAGGATTTCAAATTGTTGCTGGTGACCCTCTAAATATCCTGCTTTGTATCACGCTTATTTCAGTACATTGGTAAGTCTTTGCGAAGAGCATTGATTATTTGCTTGTGACTGCAGCCTGATTATCTTGTTTCTCAAGTGGAGACTGACATCATAATCATTCAACAGAACTAGGTCTGAAAATGTTTTCACAAAATTTTTGCAACAACCAAATCCATATAAATCTCACGAGCCCTTTGGGACCACCGTATGAACACATTCCCTGTCGTCGGACATGACGGTCAAAATGGCTTTTTCATAGTCGAAACTCACCTTTTCGTAGTTTTAAAGGAAACTAATGGTGAGTTTGGACCGGGAATTCGAGAATCTCTTCTTGAAGCCCGAATGTCCTTCTGACAGCATCCAAATCTGATAAACGAACGTCTGTCCAGGTCAAAAGATATCTGAATGTTGTTCTCTTTCCCAGTGATGGGGAAAATTTTGAGGTTCTGCTAGATTTTTGTGGCTGTCAATGTGAAGGAACCACTTCGTTCCTAAGAACAAGGAACTCGTTCATGTGATGATTCCAAATGGCTCGACGGCACAGAAGAAAAACTCCGAGAGGAGGTTAAAAGACATCAGGTAAGAACAGTACCAAACACTAGAATTTATTACCAAGACTTTACCAAAAGGTACCTTCCTAAAAGTCAAAAAAACAGCTAAATTTTCTCTTGCGGCTTTATGAAAGCATGAAAGCGACACTCGGTAAAAACAAATTATGATACCAGAGTCACTGCCAAAAAGGTTTACTATGGCAGCTTAAGAAAAGCAACTTATGGCACAACAAATTTGCGCAATCACTACCAACAGAATTTACTACAGAAGCTTAAGAAAAGCAACTGCTGGCAGAATTTAAAAGAGTAATCAAATTAGAGGAAACTTAAGTAGCAACTGCCAGCAAGAGAACCATGAAAAGCTATTGATGTAATTGAAATTTAGTATAACACTGACAGTTTAAGTGAATGTTAAATTCAATTCAGAGTGGCTAGTCCAAGGAAATACTGGAGCAAATATGCAGGGTGTTTCAAAATGAACACAGGTTTTAAGGCTTTGTAGCATTCATTACATTCAACTTCCAATTACAAATAACATATCAAATGAAAGCGGAAATCAAATAGGTGTTATTAAAAGTGTTCAACGGGAAGACCGTTCTTCCCGAACCTTGATCAGTGTGTCTGGGGTAATTTTTGCAACAATGCTGTTTCTAAAGTCGGGCAGATCTGCTGGTAGCGAAGGCACGAAAATCGCAAGGTGTAAGGTCATGAGTGAACATGGGGGTCATGATAAACAAGCCCTGTCATCCAGCGGCCGGGTACAACGTCGTTTAACCAATCGCGTACCGTGTTATGCCAGTGACGCTGTGCAGCATATTCCTGCCTAATAAAGTTCTTCATTTTAGCTTTTTCCAATTGAGAAAAGAGTCGTAGTTCTAACGCATCAGTATAAGAAGCACCGGTTACAGCTGGTTCACCGAAAAAGAGATCTCCATAAACTTTCCGTCGGGATATGGTTCAAAAACATTCAATTTAGCGGAGGCTGTACCATCTCGGGATATTTGCTGAATCCCAGATGCGTAAATTATGTGTGATTACATTTCCATTTAGGTGAAATGTGGATTTATCACTGAAGACGACACGATCCAGAAAACCATCGTCCTGCAGCAACGTTTGCAAAGTAGGCAAGTAAACCATAGTCCGTAGTCTGTAATATGTTGGCTTTAGACCTGCGAGCGTCAAACACTTCCGCTCAGGGGTGAAGACTGATATTGTGGGGAGACGTCTTGGGCCGCATATATACTGATCTTATTTACTCGTAACCTACTTAAAGCAGTATCTTACGAACCGGCAGTTGGTTGCAATATGTTGACCGTTGACCTCATGTACCGATCGTTAAAAACCGTCGGATCCATCCGGAACACTTCGTGTCAACTTTTCTTTGTTTCAGATTGCTTCCACTCTCAGCGACACTGTATTTGCGCGACGAAGTATGTGTTGTTTGTGTGAGCAGGTGATTAATTGTTTAATAACAGTAATTGTACCTGTATTTAACACTTCCACGCAGGCGCAGATAAATGATTTTCTCGCCGTTGGGCGGCGTGGTATTCATTCTTCAGCTGGCGGCGCTGCTTTTCATATTTATCCTCGTGAGGAGGAGGTCGTATTCAGGGCCGGAGGCTACGGTTTTAATACACTGACCTTTCCTCAATTACAACAAATTATGTGGTATCTCATTTGTCCAGAAAGCCCTCTCGTTGAAGGGTCACACAGTATAATTGTATTCACAGCTGTTCGTTGCTGATAGGTAATACATTATACGCTAGTGTTTTGCTGGTAGCATAAATGGAAGCCAGTTAAGGCTGAGTGCCCTGCCCTGCCGCTTAATCTCGGTTTCCGTTCACAGAGAATCATGTTAGTGGCGGTACGGCTACAAACTAAACATTGACTCACACCACTTTCAAAATAAACAAGCCAATATGAATTTGAACTTCCTGCGTGTCTTCGTCATCAAAACCAATAGTGCGAAGTGTTGCCAGCGAAACTGAACGGGCATTTCGATGGAACGACAAAAGCAGATTTTTTACTGTGACTGCAGTTACTTATTGAATTTTATTCGTGCTGAACCATCAAGTGACTCTTTCGCCTCCAACTCTCCTCTTCAGTAATCTATTCATTGTTACAACTTTGTGTTGGAAGTTACGCAAAACCTGTGACATTTGTCCGTCCTGTTGATCAAATGGGCCAAATAACAGAATCGATGAACACGTCAACATTGCAGTATGCAGAATGCCTCCGTTCGTAACATTAGTGCTGTTTATACAGGGTGAATCACCTAAATTGCACCGCAATGGAAAGTGCTGTTGATGTTCGATTTTCACAGAATGGATTGGTAGTCAGAGGTTAGATTGGCTCTGATAAATCTTTTTTAGTTGTATATGATGCTGGTAGGAGGATCTGTTAACATGTTTAGTGACTTTTTACTACTGAGGTCAGGGGATGTAGGCGGCCGAAGTACACGACCTGCTCGAACTATGCCTGTTGGAGCGTATTGGCGCGTTTGATGTCGTCTTACATCAGCAGCAAAACGTGATTTTTCCCCTCGTGCACATAACTTTAGAGCTTTTAACAACTGCAAACGATTAGGACATAGATTGTAGGCCTCTCCTTAAAAGTGTCCACATAGACGTCACTGGAATTGCTGATTCTCGACTAGCCTTCCGAACTGATTTCTTGGGGCTAGCGTGAAAGTCTCTCACTTGTTCAACATGTTCTTCAGTCACTTTTTGTTGTTCTATATTCTTTCCTGTTTCAGTTGCTATTCAATTTGACGTATTAATTAAAATTGTAAACTGTATGTAATAAATGCTACAAAGCCCTAAAACCCGTATATTTACTAGAACTGTACCAGCAAGATCCTATTAAATAATGAAATTCAAACCAAAAGATACACATTTTCACACATAAAACTTATTACAGAAAAGACATTCAAAATTTGACGGGAGCAAAACTCAATATCGCTAATCATATCTCAAAATATCGTAGAGGTACACAAAATTATTTTGTAACACTGAACATTGGACCGTTAGATGGTCTTAGTTATAATACGCTAGCCTCTGTTCCGGCGTCCATGGGTACTCAGAAAAACAGACAATACTACAAAGCCCGCCCCTTCCTGTAACATACGAAACACAGACGAGTAATTTTAAAAACTTCTAAAATATACGTGTACAGAACAGAAAAACTTGAAGCTAAAAGAGCCGCTTATACTCGAAAGGTACGATGAACAACCTTAAATAAAATTTAACTACCATGTCAAAGCATTGACTTCACTGACATGAGGTTTGCAATGTTGAGCGGGGGTGTCAAGCAACACGACAGGATTTGGCCAAGCGGCTTCAGTAATACCGCAAGATCACTTACAGACAGTCGGTAGAAAACTACTTAATAAACAACCTGACGTAACTAGTTCACTGATTCTACTGCGCTTCTTACGAAATTGATTTACCAGGACAGCTAGTAACGCAGACGATAACATCACATAACGACATAACAGCGTTAAAACGAAGGATAAACGCTTTCAGAGTATCGTTGTATATATCAACAGCAGCTCAAATAACAGACTGCAAGCAAGCAATACAAGTAGCGTTCATGAACTAACAAAGCGTAATCCAAAAGCAGCCCTTGTTCACAGTGATTGGAGGTGACTCATAAGCAGCATACCCGCCGCCGCAGCAGACACAGGTTTCCCCTGGGTACTCAAATGTCGAGTACAAGTAAGCGTCGTCGGAATAAGATTTCTACAGGGCGATCTTCAATGGCTGAGCAACAACGGCAGGCACTTCGGACCTTCTGTAATTGTAAACGTCGTTGCTCCCCAGGTGTACCACCGCCCACGAATTCACCCCTTTGCCTCACGCAGTCGCTTAATAGAAACTCACTGACTGCCCTGTAACTGACAGGGCCTCTGCCCACCGCGAGCTTAAATGGCCCGCCACGAGACGTTACCTCCCTTGTTGCAGAAACACCACTCGTCGCGCAGCCACCCAGCAGCGATGCTGCTACTCAGAGGCACCTATCGATAATACGCAACAAAGAAAGAAGCACGCATAGCACACGTAGTAATGATGATACCCTTCCGTTTCGCTACATGAACATCTTGAACGACCGACAGAAAAGTCAGTGGACCTCTAAAGAAATTACCTTATCGTGAATATTTCAGAGAAATTTACTTCATTACTCCACAGAACGCGCAAAAACTAATATTGCAGTATTAGGCCGCATTAAGTCTAAACGCGGACAGATCTGCATCTTCCAGTACTCAGATGTGGAACGATTTCAATCTGTTCATTACTGAAGGAGCCGGCCGAAGTGGCCGTGCGGTTAAAGGCGCTGCAGTCTGGAACCGCAAGACCGCTACGGTCGCAGGTTCGAATCCTGCCTCGGGCATGGATGTTTGTGATGTCCTTAGGTTTAACTAGTTCTAAGTTCTAGGGGACTAATGACTCAACTGCTGAGTCCCATAGTACTCAGAGCCATTTGAACCAACCATTACTGAAGGATATTATCGTTTCTCTGCGCATATTGTGGCTCTCCCTGTCAGGTCGAAGTACTAGTGACAGTTCGCCAATAGTCACTATTATGTTAATTTTCTTTCCGACTTACGATGCGTTTTGCACATGTAAACCCATTGTGAACGAGAAGAGATTGTGTGTGTAGTTGTTGTTACGCTTCTGTTTCACATCTGGCACAGAGTTATACGAGGTATCTACTTAATTATAGAAGTACTTGCCATAACTATTGTCTTCACTTCTATAGAACTGATGTGATTCGGAAATGATGTGATAATTTGTGACGTTACCCAACTTAACCCGCTATAACATGAAGATTGTGTACATCATAGTAAGACACTTCTTTAACTTTATTTCTCTGGGTTTGATCAAAATGAAAGTAACGCAAGAGTTGCTTCTACCACATATCGTGCGATGGATATCAGAGTACAAGTGTAGATGTTACCATTAGATGACGCGAAAATTAAGAAGTTAATGTAATACACTCGTATAATGCATTACTTTTTTCTGTCGTGCAACAGTGAAAACATGAAACTTCTACTTTACGTTACATAAAGTTTCTTTTACTTCGTGATAAACTAAACACCACAAACCACGAAAATTATGAACGAGCCATATTCCTTCAAGTAGGACTAGGACTATTTCGACACAAAGCTTATTATAAGTCAGAGTGATATCTCTCCGCTGCAGCTGATCGAAACTCAGTAGAAATTGTACGTGTGTCTTCCACCATGAAATCACAGATCATTTTCAAAACAGAAAAAAAACAGAAAAAAATGATCGTATGACGAAAACCATTAACAGAAAAAACAGTTTTAGAGCGAAAAAGAAAGTACAGAACGAACCTAACGCAAAACATTATGTACGGCAGTTAGCTAGAAAAACTGATCTGGGATTAACAAAGCGATTTGTAAACATTATCAGTGGTTAAAGTCAGTTAAAAGCCACACCGAGTCATAAGAAGGCAGGGAATGTGAAGAACCCATTTAGAAGTATGCAATCCAGACACACTACTGTTTCAGAGGATTGCAACACTGGAAGAAAGGAGGAAAGAGGATAAATGTTACAACTTTCTGGCAGATTAAAACTTTGTGCCACTCCGACCCTTGAACTCGTGACCTTTGCCTTTCTCGGGCTAGTGCTCTTCAAATGAGCTACCCAAGCACGACTCACAAGCTGACTTCACAGGTTTACTTCCACCAGTACCTCGTCTCCTACCTTCCAAACATCACAGAAGCTCTCCTGCCAACCTTGCAAGACTAGCACTTCTGAAAGAAAGGATATTGCGAAGACATGGCTTAGCCACAGCCAAGGAGATGTTTCCAGAATGAAATATTGAAATCCCCGTCAATCCTTCAAGATTTCGGCTTCCAGCGGTTCCCCTGTATGGTTTAAATCAACTACAGTGCAGTTCCTTTGCACTCAGTGCAGCTAGTTTCTTTCCCGAAACCAACTTTGTGGTCAGTCTCGATGTCGACCTAACAGTAAACCACAGAATTGCTTCATTTTCGTGTCTGGGCTGCAGAGATGGCAGTAATTTCGTAGTGTGGTACTGTCATAGTTCGATCCTAGAGACAGCATTTGCTGTCGCAGTTCAAAGACGTTGAAACTGATGGTTCCATCGACTCTGACATCATGGTGGAGAATGCAGAGAAGACGGCGCCAGTCTGCCAATGGGGGAACAATATACCGTTGGACACTACGCAGGCTCTGTGAAAGATACAGGTATTTATGGCTCTATGCTCTCAGCAGAACATGCCATGTAAAGTGTGTGGATTCTATAAGTGTGAGAATGCAACTTTCTTGTTCCAAAAGCAACTGCAGTTTACCCCTCAAACATGAATGGATCAGATAGGACTCAAGAGTGTCATAGGAAACAACATGCTGTAACAATAACACGCTGCTTTGAGGAACCGATAGGATAGAGCCAAAACAAATTCCTTTTTTTTTTTAGTTGTAGGCCTCTGGGAGCGAAAATGCGAGAATTTCATTGGTCAGCCTGGTCTGATGTAGCACTTTTGGAAAATTATTGAGAAGTGGGAGGGCGCTCCAGGAGAATTGACACTTGTCATTTGTTGACTGCTTGCGATAGGCTGGAACTGGTTCTTGAAGGCGTTAGGTAGCTTTTCGGGATAAAAGGAATAGTATCCGACACACTGGCCACCGACACTGTTAAAGAAATGGAGGATCTGCAATCAGCTTTGGCGTATATAGGTTGCAATGTACTCAGTAAACGTTAGAGTGTTAATGCGCACGACCGCTACGGTCGCAGGTTCGAATCCTGCCTCGGGCATGGATGTGTTTGATGTCCTTAGGTTAGTTAGGTTTAAGTAGTTATAAGTTCTAGGGGACTGATGACCTCAGAAGTAAAGTCCCATAGTGCTCAGAGCCATTTGAACCATACCCTATACAGGGAACGCGAACAAAAGTGTGTGTCGACTGGCCGTGATGGACGGTCATCGAACAGTATTGTGTCAAAAACTAAAAGTCATTGCAGAACTGAATGCCCTTCTGATAAACCAAACAACAAAACAACACCAAGGCAGTTCCATAAGAAAGGAATTGCATGTGGAACTGGCATTTCATAACCACTCATTAACGATGTGGATGCCCGTAACAGTAGCACTAAGTGCCGAAACTATCAGACCTGCACTACGGAGCAACGGCAGAAGGTTATTTGGTCGAATGTGTCTCGTTGCACACTGTTTCCAACTTTTGGTCGAATTTACGTTTTTAGAAGTGGAGATGTCGCGAGTTCGTTGATCGTTTGTACTGCCAAATGGTAGTATTGGTTCAAATGGCTCTGAGCACTACGGGACTCAACTGCTAAGGTCATTAGTCCCCTAGAACTTAGAACTAGTTAAACCTAACTAACCTAAGGACATCACAAACATCCATGCCCAAGGCAGGATTCGAACCTGCGACCGTAGCGGTCCTGCGATTCCAGACTGCAGCGCCTTTAACCGCACGGCCACTTCGGCCGGCATAATAGTAGTATTCCATAGGCCCCATGATTGCTGTGCAAGGTCGTATTACTGCGAAGGATTATGTGAACATGTTGGCTGATCAGGTGCAGTGTTCGTTCCCCAACGGCGACGCTGTGCGCCAAGAGGACTGGGCGCCTGTTCAAGCAGCTCGCATCGTCCATGGCCGGTTCTGTGAGCACGAGGATGAATTGCCGTACCTACCCTGGCCAACACCATAACTCAATACTCTTGAGTCTTTGTGATGTATCTCCATCACCGTTCATTATCCATTCTAAGACTAGTGGAAGCTGTTTTGAATGTCAGCGGGTTTCCTTCATCGTATTAGGCATGGTAATGTGATGGGTTTTTCGTGTTTTCCTATTCTTGTCCGCCCCGTGGCTATGCATATTGTGAAAAGTAAATGTCCAATAAAGTTACCTTGCTGACGATCTTCAGCATCGTCCCCAAGGTGGACCGGTGTCCTCTGATTTGGAGTCGAGTGGAGAATCTTAGCCAGAGACTACGTCGACTCTGTGTCGAAAATGGTTGTAGATTCCTCGACCTACGCTATGGGATGGAAGGTTGCATTACACACAGGAAGCAGTCATATCAGTAGCACAGTACTTGTGGCGTGCACATAGGTTTTTTTTTTTTTAGGTTAGGTTCCTCCCCACGGAAACAGACCGTCGGCCTGAAAAATTATCAGTTCATGACACTGATGTGGGTGTGCCAAATTTAAACACTGTTAGTTCACCTAAACAGGTCATTCCAAAGGATTTAAATATGCTACATCTGATGTTAGTAAATTTTCGAAATGTCTGTAGCAAGATCTCTCTGAAATAAACTGTTGCAATGCCAATATTGTATTAGGTACCGAAAGCTGGTTAAAACCAGACATAAATAGCAGGGAAATTTTGAATTCGGATTGGACAATGTTTAGCTAGGATAGAACTGATGCTATAGGAGGTGGTGTGTTCATTGCAGTTAAAAGCTATTTGAACGCAGTTGGGTCGGACTGTGAAATAGTCTGGATAAAGCTGCCAATCAGACCACCAGCATCCGCATCTAACTGCCGCAGCACGTTTCAGTGAAAGTCTTGAGTACGTAAGAAATAAATATATAAATTATTCATTAGTAGTAGGTGGAGACTTTGATCTGGCCTCCATTGACTGGGAAAATTACACGTTTGTCACAGGGGGTAGAAGCAAAGACTCATGTGAAGTTATTCTAGGATCTCTCTCAAGATACAATCTTGAGCATCTGGTTAGGAAACCAACTCGAGATGGGAACATATTAGATATCTTGGCGACAAATAGACCTGATCTGTTTGAGGAAGTTAATCTAGAAGAAGGTATTAGCGACCATAATGTCGTTGTGGCTTCTATGTCAGTGGAAGTTGCAAAAAAAAAAAAGCCTAGAGTTTTCTTGTTTGGGAAAGCAAATAAAAGCGTCATTAATGAATATCTTCATAGTCAGTTCCACGCTTTCACCGCGGGACACAAAGTTATTGAGCATCTTTGGTTGGAATTTAAAGGTATTGTCCACCAGAGAAGTTTGTGCCTAGCAAAAATATAGGGGAGGGAAAGGATCCACCTTGGTAGAACAACATATTAGGAAGTTGATCAGAAAGCAGAGAATTTGGCACAGTCTTTTTAAACGTAGTCGCAGCACCGCTGACAAACAGAAATTATGCGGAATGAAAGCAGCTGTTAAAAGCTCAATGAGAGATTCTTTTAACGAATTTGAAAGCAATATTTTATCAGCATTTTCTAAAAACAACTATAAAAAATTTTGGTCGTACGTAAAATCTTTGAACGCTATAAATAATTCAATCCTTCTCTTGCTGACAGTACAGGTGATGTAACGGATGATGATAAACGGAAGACCGAAATTCTAAACATACCTTTAAAAAACTCGTTTATGGTAGAGGACTGCAGCACCATTCCCCCTTTCACTTATCGAACAAACTCAAGAATGGCTGACATAGTGTTCAGTGTATCTGGGATTGCAAACAGTTAAGATCCTTAGACGACAGGAAGGCATCTGGCCCAGACGGTATCCCCGTAAGCTTATACGTTGACTATGCTACAAATTTAGCACCTTTCTTTTCCATCACGTATCAGAGATCGCTGGAACAGCGGAAAGTTCCACGGGACTGGAAGAAGACCCAGGTCATAGCAATCTATAAACAGGCGATAAAATCGGATGCACATAATTACCGGCCAATTTCACTGGCATCGATTTGTTGTAGATTCATGGAACATATTTTGTGTTCAGACATAATAACCAGAAAGACTCTGAGCAGCTCATCTGCAGAAAACAGCACTGTTTTAGGAAACAGCGGTCATGCGGGACACAGCTGGCCCTCTTTGTGCAGGATATACAACAGGCTCTAGATACCGGTTTCCAGGTTGATGCCATATTTCTCGACTTTCGAAAGGCGTTGGACTCAGTTCCGCACTGTCGCTTGCTCCAAAAAGTTCGCGCTTACGTTCTATCCCATGACATATGCGGTTGGATAGAAAGTTTTCTAACAGACACAGAGCAGTGTGTCGTCCTGAATGGGGTGACTTCAAAAGAAACAAGCGTAACTTCAGGTGTGCCCCAGAACAGCGTAATAGGTCCGCTAATTTTCACGATTTACATAAACGATTTGGTTGATGGTATTGACAGCTGCATTAGACTGTTTGCCGATGATGCTGTAGTCTACAGGAAAGTAGGATCAGACGAAAGTTGTGAACAAATCAATGAGGATTTGCAGAAAATAAATGTGTGGTGTAATGACTGGCAGTTATCTCTCAATATTAGTAAGTGTAACCTACTGCGTATAACAAGGCAAAAATCCCCATTAATGTACGAGTACAAAATAAGTGCCCAGTCCTTGGAAGCGGTAACATCCGTCAAGTGTCTGGGTGTGACTATTCGAAATGGTCTCAAATTGAAAGATCAGGTTACACAAGTAAGGGGCAAGGTGAACTCTAGATTGCGGTTTATTGGCAGAATCCTGAAGCGATGCAGTCCTTCAACAAAGGAAATTGCTTACAATACGTTAGTTCGTCCATTCTTAGAGTATTGTTCGTCTATATGGGACCCTTACCAGTTTGGTCTCATTCAGGAGATTGAGAATGTCCAAGGAAGAGCGGCGAGATTCATGACTGGTACATTTATCCATCGCGAGAGTGTTACAAATCTCGTAGTTTGAAGTGGGACACACTTGCAGATAGACGGCGCGCTAAACAGAAGTGTCTGCTCTCTAAATTCCGCAATCCGATCTTCGCCGAGGATGTAGAGCATATATTATTACCACCAACTTTCAAATTGCGCAATGATCACCATTCAAAGATAAGGGAAATTAGAGCTCGTACTGAGGCGTTCAGACAGTCGTTTTTCCCTCGCGCGATCCGCGAGCTGTAACGGGGGGAGAGGGGGGAGGGGAATATGTGTTTGGCGCGGATTGTGCCCTCATCCACACAAAGCTTGGTGGCTAGCGGAGTATAGATGTAGATGTAGATGGCGTACGAGCGAAGTTAATTTTACGCCTGAAGATATCTATCCGAAAGGAATGTTATCTGTGTTCTGTTCATGTGGCAACAGTAGGGAAGTGTATCGAACGCCTTTCTGTATTTCAAGCCACACATCATCAACATGGACGCCGATATCCACTGCCTTTTAGGTTTCGTGAACAAACAAATCGAGTTGGGTTTAACACGATCATCGTTGGTGAAATCCATGTTGAATCACTTGGAGGAATTTTCGGTATCGAGAATTGTCATAATACTTCAGTATAAAATGTGTTTCAAATCCGACAGTGGACTGACGTTAGCGGTAGAGGCCTATAGTACTACTCACTAAGTTTAATTTGAAGGCGATTAATTCTGTTTGAATAAGTCCGTTAACAGTACCTCATTTAGAGCAACATATTAGATGAAATGAATTTTTGAAAAGAATTCGTGCAGCGACGGACGTGGAGTGCTGATGACACGTGCCGACGCACTCGCGTCTGCTGAGGTTGTGTCGCCACCATACAAAAGAGAGCGCTCCGATATTCGCTCGCGGCGGGGAATTTCACGCATTCGAAAGCAAAGGAGACGCGAGCGGCGCCCGAGTGTGTGTCATACAAAGTATCGATGTCACGCTTTGAAGTGCAGCCTTTGCTGTCGCGCCTGCAAAATCGAAACACTAATTGCAAACAAGGGAGCTTCTGTTGACTGGAGCAGGACCACGTGCCTGTAGTGACAGCGGTCGCAATAAACAGCCACTGTAGTGACGATCTTCCGCCGGTTCACTGTCACTAGCAAGTGGAAACAACCACGAGTGGCGTTGCAGGTACAGCTTGCATGAGAACAGTCGTTGCTCTACATCAGGCCTGAGACAGTTGGGGACGAAAATATTCTAACATTACTTTTATACAGCCTGGTTTAGTCAAGTGAAGATCGGAACCATCATCCGGATGTGGTTGAAAAATACTTTAGTACTTTATTGGTCAGCCTCGACCGGCACGTTCAGCACCTACTTACGTTTCAATACGTCACGATCATCGTCAAGCCGGCCGAAGTGGCCGTACGGTTAAAGGCGCTGCAGTCTGGAACCGCAAGACCGCTACGGTCGCAGGTTCGAACCCTGCCTCGGGCATGGATGTTTGTGATGTCCTTAGGTTAGTTAGGTTTAACTAGTTCTAAGTTCTAGGGGACTAATGACCCCAGCAGTTGAGTCCCATAGTGCTCAGAGCCATTTGAACCATTTTTTGATCATCGTCAGACCCAGCCACTACGGAGAAGACTTACAAAGTCAGCCCGCCGTAGGTCGCTCTAACACAGTAGAAACTTCGCGTGGTGAAAGAAGGGCCAGAATAAACTGACTTGTTTTGTTTTAGGTGGCAACACCCAATAGTTTCCGAGGAAATGACGAAGTTTTGATGCTTCTTAACTAATTCGTGCCTTTGGCATTAAACCAAGTGAGGAGGTAGCATCGAGAAATATAGTGAGATTATCTATAAAACATGTAAACATTCCAGACTTTAATAAAAATAGATTTTATTAGCTCTAATCTTATAGAACCTTATATGATTAACAGCAACTGAAAATAAAAAGCATATTAATTCTAATATATCACTGTTCAAAAAATGTTCAAATGTGTGTGAATTCCTATGGGACCAAACTACATAGGTCATCAGTCCCTAGACTTACACACTACTTAAACTAACTTATGCCCGAGGGAGGACTCGAACCTCCAGCGGGTGTGGCCACGCAGCCCGCGACAGGACGCCTCAAACCGCGCGGCCAGTCCCTGCGGCTATTTCACTGCTTGGTCTGATTTTTTTTCTTTTGTACTTCAAGAGAACCAGTGCATTCCTCATAATATCATAAAAACATTCAAAGCTTTAAAATTCAGAGCTCCATGAGCAACGTGTTAAGGCACAAATGCTACAGTCGTATAAAGAACGATAGCTCTGCTCATTATATGAGACAGTAATGTATACAAATGACTAAATTGTTACGTAAAGACACAAAACTTTGGCCAAAAACTGAGGGTTACTGTATCTCCTTTGGTATAATCCGTTTGTTTGCTGCTGTTTTTTATTGTTTTTTTTCTGTTCCTGACGTAACTGTTTTACCTTATTATTTGAATTGTTTTGACAATTACTGTAGTTTTAGGTGCTTATTTGGGTTACTTATTTCTAAATTTGATTTTTCCCATAATTTATTTACTTTACTTACACTGTCTTTTGTTAGATTTGCTGATTCTATATGATTTTATCATATATGAGATTTCGAGATTCTGTGGCCGTTTCGTACACGTTATGATGCCGTTACATTAATTGGTTTGCTTCTTGTTGGACTCGGGTACCAAATCTGCCGCTGACTTCTTGGAGACTAACAAAAAACTGCTGGTAACTGTTTCCCCGAAAGTTTTAACCCGTACTGTGCTGTTTACGAGAGCGTAAGCTCACAAGTTCAAGCAGCTATGGTGATGGAGGACCCAGGTGACATGCGGAGAGCGACTAGAGATAAAAATAAAACGAGCGACTCGTGGGTGTTCGATCGTTTTACGAAGGCTATAAGCAATCGACATGGCTACTACACGAGCACTGCGGCGGTGGGGAATGGCTGCAATAGACTGATTGGTGTCGTAAAATTTTGAAAAGAATGCCTGGAACACCTGGTGTGATTCTTTCAAGGGGAAACACAGTTTTCAGCAGCATACCTTCTATGAATTACTGGGAAGAGAACGACTGTTTCAACTTACACCTCCACTGTAATTCCTAAATTCTTGACCTGTTTTTCTTATAAGTTCGGATCAAACAGAATGTATCACATCACTAGAAAGAGGACGACTGCAGTTGAGGGGAGAAAGTTACAGACTTAGCTGTCGGTCAATTGAAACAAAGAAATCTATGAACAGTTTTTGAACATTTTGCGATCTTACATTAAAAAAAAACGAGCCGTTCTGTATATTATTTACAAGTAGGATGAGCAAAGATATTCCACCTTATATGATGGCCTGGTCGTCGCTGAGATCGGAATTCCGAAGTTTTCATTAAAAGTTATTCCGTCAAAGGGTATGCTGTTCTGTTAAGTGCCTGTCAGAAGTGCGTTATTTTCTCTGCACCGCAAATGGAAACCACCAGTACAAGGGATGCACGCCTGCATTCATAATCAATTGCAGACACCAGCTTTCAAGAGAATGCTTTGATGTGCTTGGTTTGCCGCGAAATTGTCGACAGAATGCGAAGTATTTAGCAACGTTATCGAGATTGCTTATCCTAACGCTATTCAAACTGAAAAATGTGAGTGAGGCGTACGTCCCGCACACATTGCTCATGGTGCTCCGAACTTTTATGCTTTGAATGTTTTTATAATATATGTCACTTCGGGGAATGCGCTGGTTTTCTTGAAGTATAAAAGTAAAAAATCAACGCAAACAATGAAATACTAGAATCTATATCTTTTTCATTTTCAAAATGGTTCAAATGGCTCTGAGCACTATGAACTTAACTTCTTTGGTCATCAGTCCCCTAGAACTTAGAACTACGTAAACCTAACTAACCTAAGGACATCACACACATCCATGCCCGAGCCAGGATTCGAACCTGCGACCGTAGCGGTCGCGCGGCTCCAGACTGTAGCGCCTAGAACCGCATGGCCACTGCGGCCGGCTTTTCATTTTCAATTACTGTTTATTATTTAAGGTTACATTATATAAGTACCGATAAAATCTATTTTTAATAAGATTTCAAATGCTTGTTTCTTTCTTCAATAATATCACTGTAATTGTTGGCGTCACAAAATATGCTGATGTCATTGACATTATATATTTCTATGGCAGCAAAAGAAAGATTAATGCGATTCGATTTGAATACAAAGAGCAAAAATTCGAAACTGCTCTTAGCCAGTACGCTACCACCTCTGCTAGTTTAATGCTGCTCTCACGAACTGATGAGATAGCGTCGAAACATAGATTGTCATTTTCTTGTAAACTATTGAGTTTTTACACGTAAGACGGAATAGACGTTCCCTTATTTTCACCCTTTTTTTCACCAAGCGAAGCTTCGACCCTATCTGAGAGCGACTTATAGCGCATTACCTTGTTCCTACAGTAATATTTGTAAACTCTCAACGCTAACTAATGTAATAAGAGTGCGGTACTGTAACCAGAATGCGACTTCATTATTACGAACGACTGGTTACGAACCGCCACAATAAATACAATATTGCTTCAATATGTTGCATGTTGCTAGTTACTGTGCCCTCTTGGCTGTTCAAGGCGATGTTTTATGCGTCATATTCGCACCTGTATGCAACACTGCACTCGTCTCTGGATTGAGTTACGACTTCTTTCAAACACAGTCAATCTTGACAAGACTGTACAATTCTTTGCTCCAGTTCTTCAGCCATATCAGTGGGAGAGCTGCACACTTCACTTTTGAGGTGACCTCAAACAAAAAAATCCATTGGATTTAGTTCGAATTATATTGGAGCCCCTCCCCGACCGATCCATGATAAGCGGTTGGAGCGTTAGATGTTGTCTTAGCTCAACAGCGAAAACAGCCATTGCCCCATCATGCAGCTACATTCTCCAACCATATGCCATGAGTGGCAGTTTATCCCCACTGATGGAGACGTAACCGAAAAGTTTACATTTCAAATGCACTTGTAATAAGTAGGGCAACATTTGATACTGAAGTCAGTGTAGACTGGTAACCACACATTGTGCAATTATCTTGCAAACGGCTTGCATTCGGGCTCAATTTTACTGGGAAGTTTTTACTTTTATTACTGTAAATTTTCCATTTTCGCTGTTAATTCTGTTGTGCCCTATAGAAATCAAGACTGACTACTGAAATAACGCTACTGACCTACAATTGGTAACAGATAATCACGTTAAACGATTTTAGCACTCTCTAACCAGACACCCTACAATATAATTTGAAGCAGTATACGCTGGTGTGGAAAAACTATGGACGAAAGTAACTTTCGCTTGATGTGTCACCGATAGGTAACACAGATCGATGAGACTTTGACCACGTAGAGAAAGAACTGCTACAATACACACTGAAGCGCCAAAGAAACTAGTATCGGCATACGTATTCAAATACTGAGATATGTAAACAGGCAGAATACGGCGCTGCGGTCGGAGACGCCTGTATAAAACAAGTGTTTGCCGCAGTTGTTAGATCGTTTACTGCTGCTAAAATGGCAGATTATCAAGATTAAAGTGAGTTTGAAGTTGGTGTTATAGTCGGCGCACGAACGATTGCACACAGCACCTGCTATGAAGTGGAGATTTTCCCAGCTGTGGCCGGAAAGATATCCTGTGAGAACGGTACCAAGGTCGACGGAAGAGAATCGTTCAACGTGACAGAAGTGCAACTCCTCCGCAAATTTCTGCAGATTTCATTGATGGAACTCAGCAGATGCCTGCGTGCGAACCATTCAACGAAACATCAACGATATGGGCTTTTGGAGCAGGCCCACTCGTGTATCCTTGATGACTGCACAACGCAAAGCTTTACGTTTCGCCTGGATCCGTCAACACCGACATTGGACTGTTGACGACTGGAAAAATTTTGCCTGGTCAGACGAGTCTCGTTTCAAATTGTTTCGAGCGGATGGACGAGTACGGGTATGGAAACAACCTCATCAATCCATGGATCCTGCATGTCAGCAGCTGGTGGAGGCTCTGTAATGGTGTGTGGCGTGTGCAGTTGGAGTGACATGAGACCCCTGATGCTTCTAGATACGACTCTTGACAGGTGACACGTACGTAAGCATCCTGTCTGGTCACCTGTTTCCATTCATGTCCATTATGCATCCCGACGGACTTGGGCAATTCCAATAGTACAATGCGACACCCCACACGTCCAGAATCGCTACAGTGTGGCTCCAGGAACGCTCTTCTGAGTTTAAACAGTTCCGCTTCAGCATATCTGGGATGCCTTGCTGCACTACTTCAGACGTTAGTCGAGTCCGTGCCACGCCTGTGCGGCGCTTCTGCATGCTCGCGTGGGCCCTACACGATATTAGGCAGGTGTACCAGATTCTCTGGGTCTTCAGTGTAGTACAGAGGGTAATTGAAAGAAATACGCCATGATACTTTTATTCAAATACAATAATTATACTGAAGTCAACGCGATTCATGGTAGTCCTCTGGACACTAAAAAGGGCGGGACATGATTCCTAAAAGGGTGTGTGATCACTGCGGACGGCGTGCGTCGTCCACAACGTGCTCCCGTGCTCGTCACAATGTTGGTAAAGAATTGATGAGGTAAGGCATTCCATTCCTCCACCAACGCCTTTGAAAAACTTCTTTCCGGTCGTTGGTATATGGGGATGTACTGCAACACGTCTCCCCAACACACCACACTGCGCACAACAGGACTTTAGTCGGGGGAACCGGCAGGCCAGTGCATTCGCTGAATGAATGCTCTCGTTCCAAGAGTTCCTCCACCTGCACTCTTCGAAGGTTCTCAGAAGCACAGCACAGACCCAGTGTCTGCTGGGTGGTAGCCAGTTTCCGCGGAAATAGTTATTGTTACCTACTGCTTATTGTGGCAAGTTCCGGCGCTAATCCGCTTGTCACAGACACGCTGCCGCCGATTGCCACAGGTTTCCCTTGAGGTTTATATTTGGCTTTCTGTTCGCATATCAACGTGGAGCCGCATACTGATGCTTGTATGGCACGAGAAACTTCGTTGCTTCCCTCAAAAATTACGAACTGTTCAATCCAGAGTTCGCCCATGCCACCAAATATAGTGTGGAAGGTGGTGACCGATGCAGAGAGACACTTCGAAGCAAGTACCAATCTCATGAATCATCATGATACTTTTTGTAAAGCTTGAGTGGGAAATTTCAGTTGACTTCCCCTGTTTTTACGTAGAAAATGGAACATATTCATTCGTCATATTGGCAGCAGCATTCAATCTGAAAGTGGAGCTTGGGTATTGCAGGAACCCAAGAGAGAACTTTAATTGTAAAGGATTCGCTTCCTGAGTCTACTCTGGTGCTGACGGGCCTCTGTACTTGACGAATGTGTTACGCCCAGGCAGTAGCGTAAACCATCTTCTGAGCAGCTCACATTTAACACACGTGGTTATACTTCTGGTATGGTCAGTTAACTATTTTAAATATTTGTGAGCTGCCGAGATATTTCAGTCTTATTAATTCTGGTTCTTGCAGTCCTCCAATTAAATGCCAGTCCCACTGAGTTTAGAGTCATTTTATTTTAGTTTGCTAAAATTTTCAGGACATTGTTCTGCATTATTTACTGTCATTTGCTCGCTTTATTACATCAAATGGAAGTTTTGTACTCTCCATCTGGCTAATGTCCTAGAATTTCCCTACGGTTATATGACCTTTCAATAATAAACAACCGTGCGGCGTGGCCGTCCGGTTAGAGGCTCCATGTCACGGATTGCGTGGTCCTTCCCGCCAGAGGTTCGAGTCCTCCCTCGGGAAAGGGTGCGTGTATGTGTTGTTCCTAGCTTAAGTTAGTTTAAGTAGTGTGTATGTCTAGGGACCGACAACCTCAGCAGTTTGGTCCCTTAGGAATTCACACACATTTGAACAATTTTTTGAATAATACATACAACCAACTACATGTCTAGGATGTTGACTTCGTAGGGACGAGTTTCCGTTTTGTGCAGTGCCAATGCACTATTTACAAAGATGTACGAGATGAATAGATGGTAACAAGTGCCAAACTCTCACGCTGTTTTGTATAGCAGGAGTAGTTGGCGCACAAGCTATTGAATCTTATTTCGACCTCGTGCATGTCTGTTAATTGTGTCATTATCCAACTTAACTGTCTCATAGGTTTCGTCTAGGAACATTCTGCATTCTAAGCATTTAATTTCCGCAGGTACTGAATCAGCTAGCTACACGCCAATAAACTTATTTCCAACACAAAGCATGTAAATTTCAATATTTGAAAAAAAGCCTTTTACCGTCTTAATAGCATATAAACGCTCTGATTATAGTTTCAATTCATTACGAACATTTCCAGCTGACAGCGTTGCATTTGTTAATACAGTATCGCTTCAGGGTTAATGTAAGAGGAACGTTCATTAGTGATCAAGATACTGCAAGACAATTACTTCAGAAATTCGGGTAGCAAAGAGACTAAGACATATTTCCATTAAGAACTCATAGTCATTTGCAATTATGGCTCTGTACGGTTGTTAAAACAGATAGAATCTAGCTATAGTATTTCATAGTTTTTATGAGGACACGTCTCACATCATGAAGGTCGTAAGCTGTTTCCTTGACTTCGAAAAACACGTTGACGGAGTAATAACAAATCCACTTAGAATATTTCTTACCGCAACGGAAGTTTGGATTGCCTTTTCCTTTCCATGCTGCTAAGTCTTCCTGATTGATGCTGGTAGAGTTTCCGGCCTGTTGTCTGGGGCGCAAGTTCACGTGCTCGCGAATTATCAGAGAAACAATTAAACAAGACAGATAGAAGAACAACAAACAACACGGCCGTTTTTACTGAATCCGCCTATGTAAAACTAGGATAACTTGTCGCAGAACTAGATTTATAAAATTCCTCAGGAGTAATATTACATGCGATCGTTTGCTTTGGAAGGAGGTGTCCTATTGCAGCATTACGAAAATACAAATCATCTCTTTTCGCCGGCTTGTAATTTAGAGGCCATCTCTGGTGATCGCAGACCTCTTTCAATGTTCCTGATTCGGCCTCATGAGAAGCGTGCGTAAGCCCTTCCAAACGGGTGCTTTACTGTGTGTTTGATTGTTGTTAAACAAGTGACTCCATTCTCTTTGAGGCTGTTCCTCTAACTGGTATGGACAGTACTGCTCGCACAGTGCGGTAGTGATGCTACATCCGAGGCACCTGGACAGCGCTTTGCCGCTCCCGTTTTCTGTTTAAATGGCAAACAGCCAAGCCCATTGTTGACTAACTGTTCCATGGCCTTGTGTACGGGGCTCTCTGTGTTTATATTTATGCTGCTGTCAGGTCAGGTTCGTTGTTAGCGATTTCATTAGTCCTCTGCATCGATACAGAGCCGTGAATTTCGGTGGTCTATAGTATAGCCAATCAGGTACACGAAAATTTGCTACCCATTCTAGCACACCGTCCTCTATAGCAAAAGTAAACTCTGGAATGAAGCTCTTATATAGGCATTCCAAAATCAACCTGAAATATGGGGTATTCTCAAAGTCGCGTAACATTTTGAAATTTAGCTGACAGAGCTCCCTATTTTCAGTTTTAGGAGGTACGAGAACGCATTCCGTTACAGAGAGAAGAGCGGTATATAACTGTTCAAATACCCGCTTGATCACCTTACTTTATGTTTTCTCCTTAGTCACACGACATTTTATTTAGAAGACTTGCACGTATTTTTAGTAGAAAAAGAAAACTAAGTGGTCAGAACACGAGCTCCTGAAACAAGGTGTGTACACCAGAACGTATTCTTCTTTCCATTCCCATAGCAAGGTACTAACGTAAAGTTAGTTTGAAGAATACTGGTGGAGTGTTGGCTGCTTGAGAATCTCTTCCGGAGAGCTGTAAGCGGAACTCTCCCTATCGAACAGATAAGAGAGGGCTACTTCCGAAAGTCGTGGGTGCTCTTCCACTTTCCTCACTACTGTTTCCTCCTTTTACTGCGAGAACTGGCATTGGCGCTTTTATCATCGTGCGAATGGCAGAAGTTTGCCGTTCACTTCTTCCGACGGAAAACAAGAAACCAAATAAGCGGGAAATGGGAAAATACAGTGAAGAAAAGAGAGAGGGCGGGGGTCAGAGAGGGAGAGAGAGGAAAAAAGATGATATCTTTTCTAGAAATAAGGTTCCATGAGATCTATAAGACAGAATGAAATAATGGAATCAGAGGGCAGTGGCATTGTCAGTTACGCGTTGTTTTATCTTGCAGTTAGCTTTCATACAGCAACGGAGGATCTGTGACGCTGCAGATGTTACACAGAGATGATGCGTTAGTGTAAGACTCCTTTCGATCCACATCTGCATAATATACAAACCACTCCAGTTGTAGAGAGTACTTATTGGGCCATGTTTCAATATCATCATTACCTGTTCCATCTGAGAATGGAGCAACGTAAATAATGACTGCTTTATCCTAACAGATATTAGTCTAATTTTATCCCGTTAGTCTCTGTGGTAGCGATACTTAGTGACGCTTGAGGTGGTGTAAACAGCGGCGCCACTTAACAGTGACTAACTGGAAACGAGTGATTTGGAGTGACAAATCACGGTAGACGATACTTGTCGTCTTGTGTAGTGCCAACAGTGGCTATAATTTCGCACCTTACAAGCTCTCATCCACATACTTTGCTGTGATCTACAAACACAATTAGATATCATGTGATAGGTTGTCCATCGTATATATGAATGTATAAAGGAGTCTGATATTGGTACGTACGCCTTGTAAATAATTGTTAACGCTTATTGCATGAAAGGTGACGGAGTGTCTTTATTATAAAAACGGCGTAATTAATGATTGCCTATACTAGTAAAGGTTGGAAAGCCAGTGGAAATAAAACGGCTGGCGGAAATGAAACCGTGGGTGGAAGGCCCACACATTGGTCCTGCTTAAACACAGGAAACAGCAAAACGAATGTCGTAGCACCTAAGTGCTGGAGCAAAATAGAGTCGCGACCGGCCGGTTTTGTAGTTGAACCGGAAGGATTATATTTCGGAAATGTTGAAAATCTTGGACTCAGGTGAGAGGAACGAAGAAGCAGCATCTCAGAAACCACCCAGGTTGGGTTATTTCTAATGTTTTTACTCAGAAGCGTACCATTGTACGAGCATAGGTTTTTCCTCGCAAACTTTCCGCGTTGGACGACAAAATACTAAAATATGGTTGGTCGGCGTTCGGAAGAATCTGTGGAGAGGGAGAATATTCCGCGGTTTCGGGAATATGATTCGTTTTTTTTTTTTTAATTACGAAGGTGGGGAGCCAAGCCGTCCTGGGAACTCAGCGGTGGAGAGGGCAGTCTTCGGTTGTGAGCGCCCGTGTGTGACAGTCGCCCAGTATTAGCTTTGCTGGTACAGGTGAACTTGTTGCCTTTGCTCTCAGGAGAGTTTATAGTTAGAACAGTTAAGCACTATACTGTTGCGAAGATATACGATTCTGGACTTCACCTCCGGGTTGGAAGTCGTCGTTGAGTACGCGGCGTTCAGTAACTGAGAGCACCTCTTCTGCCTATACTTAAGTTGAGACGGTATCTGAACTCCGTCCTTGTGGCTGGGAGTTTGCGTTTCTCGTCTGCAGAACACAGAGAGGAGAAGACAGTATTAGAGTATATTTGTCAGAGAACCGCCTTTTGCTGTCCGAGTGTTTGAAAGAGTTCATTTGTGGCTGGAGTTCTCCCATCGTCGCAGACGAGTACGAGAACTATCACATCGACGCACCGGACGCAGTACATACGGTGATATCGCAAATTGCTTCGGCGTATTAGTGCTATAAAAGCCAAACAGCTGTGATCACGTTAATTTATTTCCACTGAGGTTCCACACCACCGTAGATCAGCTTTGAAAGTAGTGTCTTCTGGTGTTTGGTACGTAGATGACGTCAGTCATTCCGCGTTATTGATATTAGATCACGCAGTCATAATAAGGGGCAGAGTTGGGCAATTGATTAGTAATTTTACTTAGGAAATATAAACTTTGTAATATAAATATAATATTTAATCTACAATAAATATATAAGCTGGAACAACGTTTATCATTTAGTAGGATTAGTTGCCTTCATCATTCTGTTATGTTTAGATTGTAATTTATAGAACTAAGCGATCCTAATGTCTGTGTCAGGGGGTAGTCAGACAGGGTCAAATCTTCATTTTAGCGTTTATTATTTTCCGTTGCACACATTCGTTTTACACCCGCCAGGAGTAGCATCTTGGAAAGTACATGGGAAGTGATGTTACGGTATGGGGTGTTTCCGTAGTTAGGGTATGACACCCTTATTAAGCTTAAAAAATGGCTAAATTAAGAAAGATATAAACACATTTTACGACATTGTGTATTGCACACGGTAGAGGAACAATTCCGAGACGATGATTGTGTCACCATGACAATGCACCGTGCCATAATATCACATCTGTGAGCCAATGGTTTGTGGACATAACATTGGTTCAAATGGCTCTGAGCACTATGGGACTCAACATCTTAGGTCATAAGTCCCCTAGAACTTAGAACTACTTAAACCTAACTAACCTAAGGACATCACACACACCCATGCCCGAGGCAGGATTCGAACCTGCGACCGTAGCAGTCCCGCGGTTCCGGACTGCAGCGCCAGAACTGCTAGACCACCGCGGCCGGCGACAATAAAATTTCTGAAATCGACTGGCCTGCTCAGAGTCCCGACGTGAATCCAATGGAGCACGTCTAGGATGAGATATAACGGCTAAGTCACCCCAGCCTCAGCGTCCAGCTTCACTATCTTCTCTCCTTTCATATTTTGAGCAAGAATTCGCAGCCATTCCTCCACGTACATTCAGACACCTCACTGAAAGCGTCCCTATCAGAATTCAAGCCGTCTTAAGGACGAAGAGTGGACAACCTCATATTAATGTCCAATAATAAGCGTCTTTATTTTGATCAGACAGTGTACTTAACAGTCCTTTTATTACTTTTCATATCCTGCATGTTAATAAAGCCAGTGTCAATTAGCACGATCTCTGTTGCCTACGTTCGATGTCCCGGATTAGTACAACTTGATACGGATCTCTCACAGCTGAGCAGTACGTCAGTGTCTCCCCTACTAGTGCCGTAAAGGTAGACTGTTTCGTAGGAAAGATTCAGTTCTCCAATAATCTACCAACAATCCATTTGCCTCAACCACAGCTTTGACCACGTTTCACTTTGTCTCATTATGCTGCGTTACTCCGCGTTATTGTAGACACGACACGCTCCAAACGCAAGGGAGGAAGTAAGATTAGGGTTTAACGTCCCGTCTAGGAAGAGATCATGAGGGCGCAACACAAACCTGAACTGGTTTAAGACAGGGAAGGAAATCGGTTGTGTTCATTCAAAAGGACTATTCCGTCATTCACCATAAGCAATTTTCAGAAACCAACAAAACCTAATTTTGGATGGCCGAATTGGGACTTGACCCGCCATTCTGCCGAGTACAAGTCCACCGTCTTGTAACTACTGCGTCAACTCTCTCGGTGACTAACAGAAAGACCCAACCTTTTTTTCCTTTTGTTTAGAGGCATCTTAATATTTCCACATACTTAAAGCTAGCTGCTAAGATCCATTAGTTCTATACTTACATATTTATCTCTTGCAGTGCACTTCCTTGATGACAACAATGAACCGTTACATATAAAACTTTATTCATGCGAATATATAATCTATCTTTATTTTGGTTCTGAATGTTAACTAAATTTACAGTGTCTATCATACTACTTTCTGTTATCTTTATTTTGTCTGTCGCACTTTCTGAATGTAGCAGCAAACACTGGGTTAAAGGGTTCAGTTAAAGAAGCAAAAAAAATGTTAAAATGTCATTCCCCAGGACTATAGGTCTTTAGAAATAGCACCAACAACCCGCACTGAAATTAAGAGAATTATAAATATACTGAAAAACAAGAGCTCATGTGGTGTTGATGGAGTCTCGAATAGAATTTTGAAGTCTTGTTCTAACTTAATAAGTGGACTCCTTAATGTATGTAATGCTTCGCTGTCACAGGAAATTTTTCCAGAGAGATTGAAATACGCAATTGTCAAACCTATTCATAAAAAGACTTTAATAATTATAGACCAGTCCCCTTGCTAACTTCATTTTCTAAACTATTCGAAAAAGTTATGTATTCAAGAGTAGCCTCACATGTAAGTGAAAATAGTTTACTCAGCATGTCAACAGTTCGGATTCCAGAAGGGTTACTCGACTGAGAATGCTATCTACACACTTACCCACCAAATAGTACAAGTCCTAAATAACAAATTATCGCCAGTTGGTATTTTTTGTGATCTCTCCAAGGCATCTGAATGTGTGGATCATGTCACACTCTTAGAAAAACTCAGGTTTTATGGAATTGAAGGCTATACACATAGCTAGTTTGAATCATACTTAATGAACAGAAAGCAAAAACTTGTGCTGAATATGTTGGGAGGGTGGTAAATTCTAGTGACTGGGGAGTTATCACAAAGGGAGTCCCACAGGGTTCAATTTTATTTCCTCTGCTGTTCCTCATTCATGTGACTGACCTCCCACTTAACGTTCAGCAAGAAGAACTAGTGCTTTTTGCAGATGTCATGAGTGTTATAATAAATCCCATTCCAGAAAAAGCAGCTGAAGATATTGTGAAGAATGACAACTCAATAATGTCTTATGGAATGATTTTCTGGGGTAACTCACGACTTAGACATAAAGTATTGATTGCACAAAAGAGAACAGTGAGAATAATAACTGGTGTTCATCCAAGGACGTCATGTAGGCACATTTTCAAGGAGTTAGGTATTTTAACTGCACCATCAGAGTACATAAATTCGCTAATGAAGTTCGTTACAAATAATCCATCTCAGTTCCCGAGGAACAGTGATGTCATACGTACAACACTAGAGGGAAAAATGACCTTTCCTATTCGTTATTGAAGCTGTCAGTTGCTCGAAAAGGAGTACATTATTCAGCAACAAAAATCTTTGATCATTTGCCCAATAACATAAAGTGTCTGGCAGGTAACAGATCAAGTTTTAAATCTAGCTTAAAATCATTTCTTTTGGACAACTCCTTCTACTCCATGGACGAGTTTATGTTTCAGAAATGGTAAAAAAAAATTGTCCTCTAAATGTAGTTGCATGTGTAGAACTAAAAATTTCAGTAATATTAATATTAGCACTATTCATGTGTGTATATATATCTTGTAATCTGACATGTTCCACATCATGTCGATAAAATAATCGGGAAAATGATCTACGGTACATGACACAACTAAAACTAAAACTAAAAACTAATATTTAGATGGCTATCTGTACGCTACTCTGTGACATTCTTTTCCACTCTCAGTCGGTTGTTTCTCTACGTGGCAGAAAAAGAGGGGTAGGTTATGTTATTTCAATATGTTTTGACTAATTTAGAACTATCTACTGCTGTTAGTACTATTACAACAGCATATTCTACTACAATAACAAGCAATTCAACTACTACAAGTGTAAGAAGACCCTATAACTTCTATCATCAAATTCATTTTTCTACAGCAACTATTACTACTGAAACTTGTGTTGCTAATACTAAAATTTAACTATACGTTTATTGTATAGTACCTCCTGAGAATTCTGTTTATAGGTGACTGCTCGCAATAAAAAAAAGCATTCGGTACAAAAAAAGGTCGAAACCCGTTCGAGTACAAATTTTCATTTGTTAAGTCATATTCATTACCGACATTCCTGATAGATGAGGAACATCAAGAAGGTGAAGTGAAAACTCCTGAATTATCGCTCATATTACTGCAGTGTCCCTTGATGAAATAGCTTTTTGAATTATTGATATTGCGATACAGAGCAATCACAACATAATTCATGACGTTGTGGAGACAGTAACCATCTTTCGTGAAGGACTACATATTTATTTATCTAAGCATTTATTTAACAAAATTGTTCGAGAACAGAAGAACTGAAAATCGTCTACAAAAAACTAAAATGCAGTTCAAGTACTTATGGCTTCATGAATTGGAAGCGGTCGAAACTAGGAAAGTATTGCAAAAAAGAAGAGGATTGGTGAATTAAGAAAAATGAAGAGGAGGGATGCATGCCTTCTTGTTGGGAAAAAACAAGAGGACGGCCCTTTTATTATCAGCAACAAAGTATCGCCATGATTGCCTATTTCAAAAACTGTAAAACAGAGAATGTCTTTTACTATGCAACGTTACTGAACCATTTACAAATCCTCACCCAACCTATTTCTCATATTTTCACTGTTGTGATTTCTTCCGTGTTATAATGCAAAAAGATACGAGGGAAAGAAATTTACGTAAAAAAAGACTTTGGAAGTTCATTTGGACACATCATTGGAGGTCGATGAAAATTATTTTTACATACACAACTTTTACTTTTTTCGCAAAAACTGTTAGTACATTGTTGACCAAACATCGATTTTCACAGTATACTGACACATTTTTTGTAGCACATACGTGAAGCAACCATTATTACCGTGATCTTCGCCGAAATACTACTGGGCGGCTATCACAGGTATGAGATTTCTCTTTAAAGATCAACGGTACTGATAGGGCATCACCTACTTTTTTCACAGTTTTCGTGAATTTTACAGATAAATTACTATAACAACGATAAAAGGTCACGGAAATACCGTTTACCCGCCACCAGGACTTCGGTAATGTTGTGGACGTAATGTTGTGGACGACTAACTCGCGTGAAACGTGGTCAAGTCTTTTTCTAAATAAAGTGTCTTACGTCATAGTTTCTTCTGAAGACGAGATAATTAAAGCACCCGTTACAGACGATACCCAGCCATAATTACACCATACAACTAAAGTAGTTCCTTAAAAAATTCACTACTTTGGGTCTGGTTTTTGTTACAATACATGAGTGACAACTACCGGACACTGTGTTGAAATAACAATTATATTTAACCGGATTCAAGCAGCGTTCAACCATTTTTGTTTTCGTCTTCGGAGAAGAATTTTTATAGTGTTCCTGTTAGGACATTTTCCGTATTGTGATAAGGTTGTTTATCTCTTGAAGAAGAAACAAAAATAATACCAAATACTAAGACAAATACAACGAGGCTGGGTACGACGTACGGAACAATAAAATGCTTGAATAGCTTTAAATCCCTGGGTGAACGGACTATAACAAACGGAGTAGACAAAGAAAGCTTAGGTTTACAAACAACAAAAAACATTTACAACAAAAAGTGCTTTTTCGTGGATATCGAAATTCATAATTACTGCTCTGTCTTAAAAACAACGTGCTGATATGTATCTGAGCCTCTTAAACTCTCTGAGTAATGTTTAGTAGCGGAGTTAGAAAGGAAAGAAAGATAGTACACAATATACCGAATCTTAATTACAAAAACGGGCTCTCCATAAAAAAATGGAAGTATGTTGTAAAATGGACCAAAAATACGAACTCCATGCGCAGACACTGAGTTCGGTTTTATGGGCACATAAGAAGAATGAATACCTCCAAACTGGCGTAGAAGTCTTCATCGTCTTTTACCTGAAACCGAGAACAAGGATACCATGGTACATGAACGTCAAAGAAGACCTACAGAAATGAGCATACAACCAGAAGACATACAAAACCGAAATTTCTTGAGAAGAGCTGTAGTATGAGCCTTTTCTAGATGAGACGCGAACACTTATTGCAAATAGTTGAACACAGTGATAGACAAAGTTCGTTAATGAAAAAGCCTGTCTTCATTGAAAAAAAAACAAAAACTGATAAAAATTGTGTTAATGGTTTTAAGCTAATCGTAGTCTTTAGATGGACGACTAACGATCTAAAATGTATCAGCATCCAGAAGAATTAGTAAAAGCAACACGGGAATAGGGCATTTCATTGATGATAAATGCATGCCAGTCATACGTAGCCTCATTTCAACATAGTGCTCGGTAGCTGTTATTTATATCCTGCGCTGCATTGCAATTACTAGCGCGAGACTGATAGTTTATTAGTTTTTATCCTGTAACTCCCAAGTATTCGGCCTATAAGGGGCGTATAGTCCTCTTTCCGTCGCTAGTGCTCAACATGTCAAGAACCAATATCAGGTGATTTCCGCACGGCGGACTTCTAATTCGTTCCGTTGTAACGTTATTTCTAAAAATTTTGTGTTTTTGTTTGAATACGTAATGTTTGTCTCACGCAAATTTACTGTGTGATGTGTTGTTGAGCAAATGACTTAATCTGCAAAACCAATACGCAATTTTCATAATGAAATTAATCCCTCCGAAATTTACTCAGTCTCGTGAGCACTGAATTCAATGGCCCTGTACAATAAACTGATAAATTCCCTATGCAGATAAACAATGAAGTAAATTTTTCGTAGCTCTAGAGTCGAAACGGATGTAATCTTGGTGTTATGTTCTCTCTGCGGTAGGCATAGAAAGTATTCAATCTGGGCACAGCGAAGTGCAATGCCGGCCGCTGTGGCCGAGTGGTTCTAGGCGTTTCAGTCAGGAACCACGCTGCTGCTATGGTTGCAGGTTCGAATCCTGCCTCGGGCATGGCTGTGTATGACGCCCTCAGGTTAGTTAGATTTAAGTAGTTCTAAGTCTAGGGGACTGATGACCTCAGATGTTAAGTCCCATAGTGCTTGGAGCCATTTGACCATTTTTGAAGTGCAATGCCGACCGCGAAATAGCTTCATACAAATAATATCAATAGACTGGTTGATAAATATATAACCTTGCAAATGTTCAGTGAAAATACTGGATATTGGCTCAGCGCTGTGCAGTGCTGCCCGCAATGAAGCTGTTATAAACATTAATACTTTTCTGATTATGTCACATTAATATTTTTATGACTCTGATTGAGAAATGATTTCTTTACAAAAATATTCATTGGGTTCAAATAAACATGACCTGCAAGAGGATGTGCCACTGATAAAGGGATATCCTAAGACAAAATGCTTCAGTTTGAAAATCGTATTCAAAATAAAGTTTCTCCCTTCACCAAATATGATGTGAAACATTTTACATTAACTTCAAAATCGGTGAACTTTTGAACTGACCTACAATTCTCACTTACTCTCGTGATTAAAAATACTTGAATTGTTACATGAGAAAAAGTCTGACATCATTTGGCAAATAGATTCCAAAATTTAATTTCTCTGTATCAGGATGACAAAACACACAAAATATTACCAATCGGGTATACCTAATCAATCTGAACATTAAACCTGATGGAAATACCTGGTCAGTATTGTAAATCCACATTGCGTTGCTGCATACTTAAAACTAAATATACAAAATTTCATAACCTTAAAGATTTGTTCCAGCTACTTTGCCTTTGAGTTACAGTATTAAGTCATTACTCTTCTCTAATTGCCATGGACAATGGTCAATATTTTTAACGATTAGTATCACTTCAATTCTCGATAATCTTATAGCCTTACAAATTAATGAAACACACTTTACACTGTTATAGAAATAACTACGACCTAACAGTTACGGGCTCTGTGTGAGCACAAACAATACCATTCATCACTTCATTTTATAAAAACTGTGTTATGCTGCGTCCCTAGACCAACAGGCTTTCACATCCTACCTATAACAGAGTGCAACGGCAACTGCTATTGAGCTTCGCGCTCCCCTACTTACAATCGATTTCGATTCTGCCACTCAGGCAACATATTTGGTTCATTGGTATCAGAAACGCCGTCTCCACTACGTATGACAATCGTTTCAGGTCATTTTTCATGAATTATTACACAAAATTGGGCTCCACGCACAAGTGGACCCCTTGCCGTGTGAGCATGCTGGTAAAACTCTTCTAACAAACCAAGTGAGGGAAGCTCTGATATCCCCCAATCTGTTACTTGTAAACTAATAAACACGCCCTCGGTGTTCCCCGACGTACAAGTAAACGATTAACGCCTGCACTACCGTCGTTACAAATGAGAATCCTGACAGAGATAAAGCTCTCACGATAGGGTGTACTTGGAGAGCTAGCTGTAACCACCACAAGAACGTAGGGTTACACTCCATCCAGGAAATGTTACGTTTTTAACTATGTCACCTGACCAAAAAACAAGTCATGTTAGTCCAAACAGCGTATGTAATAGTACTGGAATGGGTGATGCTACTTTAGGGACAAAGAAGGTATTGGAGATCTAAATGTCTGACATCCCTGAAACTGGTACCTGATCCTGGCAGCTGCAAGTACTTTCAGAGCGGTTCATTACGATAATATGAGGAACTGGAGAAGACTGTACGTTTCATGTCGAATCTTCCGCGTAGCAGTCAGTTCTGATTACACCAAAAGACGAAGTTATAATGTTTTAGTCACTGCTACGATTTCTAGAAACCAGAAAAATCAAGTTCTCCAGCAGCCAGATTTAGCCGTTACGATTCGTGGTGGCTGTCACCTAAATCAAGCGAAATGTTTCCGCTTAATTGAAACGTCTCCACAACAACATAGATCTTCCCCCAGCTTCCACCACCCCTCCGGAAAGCAGTCCACCGTAAAGAATCGCTAACTCGGTTCGGCAGATAACACGTTTCCTTTCACCGAGACCGAGCAACAGTAATGAAGTATCTCCTATGTTTAACTTCCAGCCCTGACACGCAATTTTTCAGTGTTCATTTAAAAACAGAACTGAAAAAATTCCTAGCAAAGAAACAATTTTTTGTCATGGGCTACCTACATGTCATCTTTAGGTACATTTCCAACGTAAATTACTTCTATACTGGCATTACTCTCTCTGCTAGAAAACTTATAGGAAAGTAAAATACAATACATACGCCAATATGCAACCCCGATAAGAATATAAGCTATGGTACATTTGAAAAACAAACACCCTCTTACCACATTTACCAATATTCCTAATAATTTGCCTCTACCACACTTCGTTACTTGTCAGTCTGAATTTTTAGTAGCCCCGTCAAAATAACAAGTAATGTTTTCTTCTGCAAGTTTAAAATGACTATCGAGATACATACGAATAAGATTTGCTAACATTCACTCTAAAACTGATCACTACTGCACATGGTTTGCTGATAATTCTTCATTTTAGATATTTCGTAAGGAGATTGCTAAGAGCAACTAAGATAAGGGTGCTCCAAAGAATAGGCTAAACTCACTTTCTAGACTGTATAAATAAATATTATTGTCTGAGAGGCATCCCAGGAGCTGTTCAGTCTCCTAATTGGAGTGCTTTCTTATCTCCCTTCCTCATGAACGCTGGTACCTTGCCTTTGCGAAATGTGCCTACTGTATCTAAAATCTTTGAGAATGTGATGTATTCTAGAGTAGTATCTCAACTGAGGAACAACAATATCCCTGGAAAATGGCAGTTTGGATTTCAGAACAGTTGCTCTACTGACAATACCATTTACAAACTCACTCACAAAATTTTACAAGCATCAAACAATAAAATAGCGGCTGTCTAAGGCATTTGACTGGGTGAATCAATTTATTCTTCTAGATAAGTTTATGGGTTTGATGCTATAGCCAATGAACGAATAATGTCGTATCTAATGAAAAGAATGTAGAAAGTTGTACTTAGTAATTCAACCAATGCAGTCTGGGGACATTATTCTGACTGAGGAAACGTCACATATGAGGTCCCCATGGCTCTCGTAGATACACTATTGTTCCTCATACATGTAAACGATCTTCTTCTGTCTAAAATACAACGAGCAGAATTAGTTATTTTTGCGTTGAGAATAGTAGTGTGATCAATCCAAGCATATATACAGCAACATAAGGAATGGTAATCAAAGTTCTTAAAAGTATCATTAACTCGTTTTCTGAGAATGGTCTCACACAACACACTCACTTCTGTACACCTAGGGGTACTACACCAATGATAAGTGTGACGCTTATTGGGGAGATAATAACTTCAAAAATTTTAAGTGTCCAGATTGATGGGAATTGAAACCGGAAAAAGCAAATTTTGGAACTCCTAAAACAACTTAGTTCAGCCACGCTTGCACATAGAATCAATGTAAACCTTGGAGGGAGACAAATCAGTTAAGTTGAGATATCTGAGTATTTTGATTCACTAATGTCATATGGAATACTGTCCTGGGGTACCTGATCCTTACGAAAGAAAGTCTTCATTGCTCAAGAACGTGCCGTAAAATGCGGTGCTCACCCAAGAACATGTTATACACATCCGTTGAAGGAGTTGGACATTCTGACTATTGCTCCACAGTATATTTATTCCTTAATGAAGTTTGTTGTAAATAAACCATTGCAGTTCAAAAGAAACAATGATATGCATAATTACAATACAGGATGGAAAAATGACATTCATTACTCAACATTAAGGTTGTCGTTAGCAACTAAATTATAACTTACCCAGTGATATATTTGTCTGACAGGCAGCAAAGAAAAATTTGAAAACAAACTGAAAAACTTTCTCCCTGACAACTTCTATTCCGTAGAAGAATATCTATTATTGCAATGTATAAAGGGTGGAGGTTGTTCGAAATTACTAACCAAATTTACATATATTTATAAAAAAATCGTTACAAATGTTCGGCATGTAGCCATATTCACAAGTTAAATTGCGATGTGAATGTAAAATGCCTTGTTCCACCTCCTTACGATTTATTGTACCAATGATCCATAGACATAAAACTGAGTAACTAGGGTGTACCTCTCTAGTGTTGGCGACTGCGTGTACAGTTTAAAGTCATGTTTGTGTTGCTGTTGATGGAGAGAGAGAAGGTAGAGAGAGGATGGCTCCGCTTGATTAGCACCAACGGGACCGCCGAGCTTTATGCCTCCATCCGACGGAAAAGTCAGGACCAATAGCGTCACATGTTCTTACTCCATGAGGCACTACTGAGAAGTTTTGCAGTTTTACCCAGGACACTGTTGCAGTAACTGCACGTCACCACCTCAATTCCGTTCTTTCACCACCAGGGTTCGAACCGAATACTTCCGACTCGGACGCCACCGCACAAGTATGTGTTCACGGGTTCGTGTATGGAGATCGTTTCTGGTCGGAATGAATGGAGGATTTGTACGTCTGCTTCGCTGCAAAACACTTAATGACCTATTTTGTAACGAATTTGTTATTGTGGTCTTCGGTGCGAAGATGTGTTTGGTGCAGCTTCCCACACTCCTCTATCCTGTAGAAGTCTCATCATTTCCCACAGCTACAGCCGACTATTCAACCTACATCAGTTTGAACCTGTTTACAGTATTCGAGCCGTGTTATCCTTCTGCAATTTTACGCGCCCAATCCCCTCCACTTACCTCCATTACCACACTGACGATTCCTTCGCGCTCACGTATGTTTCAAACAATCCCTTCTTTTAGTCAAGTTATACCAGAAATTTCTCTTTTCCTCATTTCGATTCAGTGCCCACTCATTAGTTACTTGATCTTGCCCCCTAATCTTCAGCATTGTTCTGTAGCGCCCGTAAGATTTTACGTTGACTATGCTACAAATATAGCACCATTCTTATCTGTCATCTATCAGAGATCATTAAAACGGTGGAAAGTTACACGGGACTGGAAGAAGGCCCAGGTCATAGCAATCTATAAAAAGGGTAGAAAATCGGATGCACATAATTACCGGCCAATTTCACTGACATCGATTTGATGTAGAATCATGGAACATATTTTGTGTTTAGACATAATGACCTTTCTAGACTCTGAGAAGCTCATCTGCAGAAACCAGCACGGTTTTAGGAAACAGCGGTCATACGAGACACAGCTAGCCCTCTTTGTGCATGATATACAACAGGCTATAGAAACCGGCTCCCAGGTTGATGCAATATTTCTCGACTTTCGAAAGGGGTTCGACTCAGTTTCGCACTGTCGCTTGCTACAAAAAGTGCGCGCATACGGTCTATCCGATGACATATCCGGTTGGATAGAAAGTTTTCTAACAGACAGGGAGCAGTATGTCGGGGGTACTTCAACAGAAACAAGCGTAACTTCAGGAGTGCCCCAGGGCAGCGTAATAGGTCCTCTGCTTTTTACAATTTACATAAACGACCTGGTTGATGGTATTGATAGCGGCCTTAGACTGTTTGCCGATGATGCTGTAGTCTACAGGAAAGTAGTATCACACGAAAGTTGTGAACAAATCAATGAGGATTTGCAGAAAATAAATGCGTGGTGTAATAACTGGCAGTTATCTCTCAATATTAGTAACTGTAACATACTGCGTATAACAAAGCGAAAATCCTCGTTAATGTACAAGTACAAAATAAATGCCCAGTCTTTGGAAGCGGTAACACCCGTCATGTATCTGGGTGTGACTCTTCGAAATGATCTCAAATGGAATGATCAGATTACAGAAGTAACGGGTAAGGCGAACTCCAGATTGCGGTTTATTGGTAGAATGCTGAAGCGATGCAGTCCTTCAACAAAGGAAATTGCTTACAATACGTTAGTTCGTCCAGCCTTGGAGTATTGTTCGTCTGTACGGGAGCATTACCAGTTGGGCCTAATTCAAGAGATTGAGAAGGTCCAAAGAAGAGCGGCAAGATTCGTGACTGGTACATTTAGCCATCGCGAGAGCGTTACAAATCTCATAGAAAGTTTGAAGTGGGACACACTTGCAGATAGACGGTTCGCTAAACAGACGGGGCTGCTCACTAAATTCCAAAATCCGATCATCACCGAGGATGTAGAGCATATATTATTACCACCAACTTTCAAATCGCGCAATGATCATGATTCAAAGATAAGGGAATTAACAGCTCGTACTGAGGCATTCAGACAGTCGTTTTTCCCTCTCGTGATCCGCGAGTGGAACAGAGTGGGAGGGAGAGGGGGGGGGGGGGGGGGGGAATATGACTTCGTGACTTCGGCGCGAAATGTGCCCTCCGCCACTCACCGCTTGGTGGCAAGCGGAGTATATATGTGGACGTAGATTTAGATTTTAAAAGCTCCTGTTCTCTTCTTGTGTAAACTATCGACCACGTTTCACTTCCGTACATTGTTACGCTCCACATAAATACTTCCTAATATTTAAACTTATATTCGACGTTAACAACTTTCTCGTTTTCATCAACACTTTTCTTACTATTGCCAGTCAGCATTACCTTCTCTGCTTCGACTATCGGCAGCTATTTGGTTGCCCTAATACCCTAACAGATAAACTTATCAACTGCTTTTAGTGTCTCATTTCCTAATCTAATTCTATCAGCATCACGTGATTTAACTCAGCTACATTGCATTACCCTCGTTCTACGTTTGTTGATTTTCATCTCGTATTCTCTTTTCGAGACTATGAATTCCGTTCAACTGTTCTTCTAGCCCCTTATCGTGTAAGAGGGTGTGCTGAGAAGTAATCCTTCTGAATTTTTTATGTGAAAAGTCTTAAATCTTTTTAAATAAAACAAATGTTATTAGCATTCTGCATCTTTAACCTTCATGTTCACATATTTACAGCCCTCTGCCGCTAGAGGGCTCCGAACTGTAGCGCTTAACATGGGCGGTGTGTAATTTAACTATGATGGTGCGTGAGAAACAGCGTGCCGTGATCGAGTTTCGAATTAGAAGAATTCGTGCACAAATGGAGCACCCCTCTTTCAGCACGACAGTGCCAGACCACACACGAGCGCTGCGACATCTGCAACAGTCTGACGCCTTAGGTTCACTGTCAGCGGTCATCCTCCATACAATTCAAGCTTGGCCCGGGTCGATTCTCAACATTTTCCAAAACTTAAAGAACCCCTTCGAGGGCTTCACTTTAATAGTCATGAAGCGGTGAAAACAGAGGTGAAGTTGTGGCTGTCAACTCAACTACTTTTTCCCTCTGGTGTTCCTCGACTCTCATAACTGCAATCCTGTCTCTCTACATGTTGTAGATAACCCTTCACTACCTGTATTTCATCCCAAATGCCTTCATTCTTTCCAAGAATGTAGTTATTAATTTCGGATTTTTTTTTTCATTCTTCGTATAATTCTTTTGTTGACTGATCAGGTTATTTACGTGAATGGTGTAACATTACCACAGAAGTTATCAGCCAATAAGGCACTGATTTAATCTGACTAAACATCTCTCTCTTGGTTATCACTCAGGGCCGAACCCGCGCTAGAAGACAGCAGTTCGAAAACTTATCACTCGAACTGCCGAAACAAATCCTTCGACGACGCAGCAGAATTAGGAAGAAGCACAATGCTGCTGGACAACGGTCCACGCTGTTTGTTTTGAACGGCGCGGCGTAGTCGGCCAAAGTTGTCCGCTCCTTTATGGACGCTCTTTCGACCCAAAAACTGGGTGACTATAACATTTTGATGCTGAGTACTTGTTTGGCTTTTTTGATTTGTCTGAGGATCGTGAATGATGCTATTACATTGACTGAACTTTGTTTCTGGACTCTTATGTATCTAACATTTTGATAAAGAACTGATAGTAAAATTTCAGGAATCCTTAAGCTCGGTGCATCAACAGTGTCCTTTCTGCTCAGTCCTTGATTGGAGTTCGTCAGTCACAACTGAAGGTTCGCCTGGTCGTTGTTCATCATTAACATTCGTTCGTGCACCATTAAACATGATGCACCATATTCGAACTGAACCCCCATTGATTACATTTCCATAAACCTCTCTTATCTGACTGCAAATTTCGATAGGGTGGGCTTCCTTTTTTGCATTCGGAGACACTGTGAACGTCGTACTTGGCAGAATCGTTAATTTAGTCACACTTTTTAAAATCGCACAATCGGTAAATAACATTTTCTACTCGCTGTTAGCGTCGTACTGGTACCAATGGTTAGAAAGGTCTATGTTGGGGGCACCGTCAGATCATAAAAATGGTTCAAATGGCTCTGAACACTATGGGACTTAACATCTATGGTCATGAGTCCCCTAGAACTTAGAACTACTTAAACCTAACTAACCTAAGAACATCACACAACACCCAGTCATCACGAGGCAGAGAAAATCCCTGACCCCGCCGGGAATCTAACCCGAGAACCCGGGCGTGGGAAGCGAGAACGCTACCAAACGACCACGAGCTGCGGACGTCAGGTTATAATTTTCTTTACTTTTAAAAAGCTCTCGTATTTCTCATGGAACAAGTTGAGGCGCTCGGTGCTAGATAATGGTAAGCCACATTTAGTACAATTTACAGGAGAAACATACGGAGGTTCAAAAAATTACATAAATTAGGATGGGCAGAAGAGGTATGTTTATAGTACTATCAGGTACTAAAAACATTAAGGTATTATTTGTATATCACTAAAATTTCAGTGTCAACATTTGGCTTCACTTGTCATAATTCACGCTGCGTTCATTGTAATATACTGCGATCAATTAATTCAGGTTCATCAACCTGCTCTGTGGCTTCGCACTCAGACAGGGAAGAAAAAAGAATGCAAAAGTTGTGTACAGCATGAACGTAGGAAACTATATTGAACAATATAGTTAACATCTGTGTAATTGCAAACCACAATAAACCCTGCAGAACGTACCAATGATACCCATCACAAGCGCAACAATATATACCTCAACCTGTACTGTTTCCACTGCAAGATGCCATTTTGTGCCGGCTTACCACACAATAGCATAAAAATGACATGCTTGTCTTGCCGCAATACACAACAACAGTATGTATTTTGCCGCCTATTAGTTTCTTCAAATACTACTCCGCGAGTGGCTTGCCAGCCTCCAGTAAATACGAAGAAGTTACAAATCTCAGTGTTGCTCATTGTGTGGATTACCATTAAGGAAAGACCACACTGAGCGGAACTACACTGCTGCTAATCGGCGCGGCACGACGCGAACAAATGTTGTTTATATGAAATCGTGTGGGACAGATCGTACTACGTTGAAGCGAAACTTCACGGTACAGTTGACAAACTGGCCGTGCGGCGTCGCGTAACTTCGTTGTCGATAGGGCTGTACAGCAAGTTTCGCGACACTGCACGTCATTCAGATTGTACGTCCGTTCATGTGCGAAATGAAAGTTTGTTTGCCATGATGAGCTGAAGAAGAAAAGTTTATTCTATGTTCAAAAATGGCTCTGAGCACTATGGCACTTAACATCTGAGGTCATCAGCCCCTAGACTTAGAGCTACGAAAACCTAACTAACCTAAGGACATCACACACATCCATGCCCGAGGCAGGATTCGAACCTGCGACCGTAGCATCCGCGTGGTTCCGGACTGAAGCGCCTTGAACCTCTCGACCACAGCGGCTGGCTTATTCTATGTATAAGTGAACATAGTTACATGACCGTTAAAATGAACATTTCATGAATAGTACCAGGAAGAGCATCATTTAGAAAGAAATTGCCAAGGAAATGGAGTAAACATAAACAACAAACATACGAATACCTGCAAATTATGGTTTTTTTTTAATTTTGTGGAACGGACAGTGAGGTCTATCGTTTATAACTACATGCTTGTTATTACATTTTCGTACTACTTATTTTCTCCTCGATGACATTCTATATTTACAAGGCCAAAGTAACTTGCAGGGAATTCAGATAATCTTCAAATCTATCCCGCATCTGGATAAAACTGTTTACAAAATTACCTCCTATTTGAGAAAGGTCTCGTTCTCTGAAACTCTTCGGGCTCTGCTATGTTTGTAAGCGTATACTTTGTTCAGTTGGTCATTTCATTGTGTACCAGTATCAAATGGTTCAAATGGCTCTGAGCACTATGGGACTTAACTTCTGAGGTCATCAGTCCCCTGGAACTTAGAACTACATAAACCTAACTAACCTAAGGACATCACACACATCCATGCCCGAGGCAGGATTCGAACCTGCGACCGTAGTGGTCGCGCAGTTCCAGACTGTAGCGCCTAGAACCGCTGGGCCACTCTGGCCGGCTGTAGCAGTATCTTCAGTATCAAACAACACTGTATCATTTCTGAGGAAGCTGCACACGTAACAATCGGCAGGAAGCACGTTTACTGCATGTTTCTGACTGAGACGGATCTTGTGACAATCCTACATTTTTTGGCGCAATATTCAAAATTCGTTTGCTGAAACTCTTCGGGCTCTGCCGTATACATTTTTCAGTAAGTAATTTAATTGTGTACCAGGTCAACATCTCATATAGGTTTTTAATGGAAAAGCTTCGTCTTCAGCAATCGCGTGAGAGAGTCTAACTGCCGTGCCTGATAATTCTTTTGCGCCTGGTATTATCAAGGTAGCCGGCCGGAGTGGCCGTGCGGTTCTAGGCGCTGCAGTCTGGAACCGAGCAACCGCTGCGGTCGCAGGTTCGAATCCTGCCTCGGGCATGGATGTGTGTGATACCCTTAGGTTAGTTATGTTTAATTAGTTCTAAGTTCTAGACGACTGATGACCTCAAACGTTAAGTCGCATAGTGCTCAGAGCCATTTGAACCATTTTAATCAAGGTATTTATTTCCAATTTTGTTGCTAAATCTGACCGTGAAATGGTCCCCGCATCGCTAGTTTTACCAAGGTCACCAACGTTCACATATAAACATATCAATTTGGTCCCCTTTGCTCGGAGCTTGCCGAACGACTTGTATACAACATTTGCTTCGTATCGCCGCGTCGCTGCAGATCAAATACGGTACACTAAATACAGCCGCGTGGAGCCGCGCCGATCTGCTGCAATGCAGTTCCGTCTTTATCTGGCTCCGAGCAGCTCACTGATCATAACTACTCAGTAAATTACGACTTTTGGGAAATCAGTAATCTGTGTGTGTGTGTGTGTGTGTGTGTGTGTGTGTGTGTGTGTGTGTGTGTGTGTGTGTGTGTTAGGGTGGGACGTGAAGGGGGAGATCATCATTAGTTAACCAACAGTCATCACACAGGATCACTTCAGTACTGTTCTGGTAAAAAGAAATGGAAATGAGCGTATGGCATCGCTGGCCGGGAGGCCCCTATTCGGAGGAGTTCGGCTGCCAAGTGCAAGTCTTATTTCATTCGACGCCACATTGGGTGACTCGCGCGCCGGTGATGATGATGAGGACAACACAACACCCAGTCCCGGGGCGGAGAAAATCTCTAAACCGGCCGGGAATCGAACTCGGGCCCGCTTGCATGGGAGGCGAGCATGTTACCACCTTTTCTTTTCGATATAGTTCTTTGCGTTTGGTCTGGGCGGACGTCACAAGACATCCGTTCTAGCTGATCGTTGATTTTTTTTCATTAGAGAGAGCACGTAGCCCTCTGACCGAACACGCTGAGCTACCCTACCGGCATTTTACCACCCAGCTAAGCAGGCGGGTACTGTCCTGGTATTCCTCCTTTAACGCTGCGCGGCGTCGCTCTTGTCCAAATGTGCTCGCCAGCGCTTCCAGCATATAGCGACCACTCACGATGTGTAGCAAGAAGCGACAGCTGCAGTGTAAAATAGTAACTCGGTCTACAGCGGCGCGCTCCTCATGAGCTACAGGCGCGCGAGTTACGCCCCTGGCTGTGCTGTTGCACGCGTGTCGCGTTAATCTTGGGCCGCAGACCGCAGCCGCAGCGATACGCGGCATCGTAATTACCGGCCAGCCGGCCCGGCCTTCATTAATTACGGCCTGCAGTGGGCGCCACTACCGCCCTCATTTCCGCAGTGCGCGAGCTGCACCGAGCTTATCGCCACGCGGCTCTGCCCGCGGCAAGTCTTGCGCACTTGTCGCCATGGTAACAGCTACCACTGAACAAGCACTACATAGTGTCCAGACGCGTCAAAGATTTCGACCAAGCAGATCAATCGTTACTAATGTCTTGCAGGTAGCATAAAAAGTGCGTCTTGCTATTTTCTAAGTCAGCAGTCTTCTGACTTGTGTGACGCGGCCTGCCACGAATTCCTCTCTTGTCCCAAACTCCTCATCTCAGAGTAGCACTTGCAACCTTCGTCTTCGATTATTTACTGCATGTATTCCAATCTCTGTCTACCTCTACAACTTGTGCGCTCTACAGCTTCCTCTAGTACCATGGAAGTCATTCCCTGATGTCTTAACAGATGTGCTAGCATTCTGTCCCTTCTCCCTTTTCCTTCCACATATTCCTTTTCGTTCCTTTTCTACGCAGCACCTCTTCATTCCTTGCCTTATCGGCCCATTTAATTAATTTTCAGAGTTAGTCTGTAGCACCATATCTCAGACGCTTAGATTCCCTTCTGTCCCAGTTTTCCCTAAATCTGTGTTACACTACCATACTATGTTATGCTCCAGACGTACATTCTCAGAAATTTCTTCCTCATTTTAAGACTTACGTTTGATACTAGTATACTTCTCTTGGCAGGAACGCTTTTGATGTTCTCCTTGCTCCGTTCGTCATTGCTTATTTTGCTGTCCGCTTCACTTACTTCGTGACCATTAACCCTGATGTTAGGTTTCTCGTAGTTCTCATTTCTGCAACTTCTCATTACTTTCGTCTTTCTTCTATTTACTCTCAATCCATAACCTGTACTCATTAGACTGTTTTTTCCACTCGGCATATCATGTAACACATCTTTAGTTTCAGTCAGGATAGCAATTTCATCAGTGAATCGTATCATTCATATCTTTTCACCTTCAATTTTAATTCCATTCCTCAACCTTCCTTTTATTTGTATTACTGCTTTTTCGATGAACAGATTAAACAGTAACGGTGAAAGACTACTTTCCTGTCGTACAACCTTTTTAATCCGAGCACTTCCTTCTTGGTATTACACTCTTATTCCCTTTCGGCTCTTGTACATATGTATTACACGTCCATCCCTATACCTTACCCCTATTTTTCCCAGAATTTCGATCCAGCATCATTTTACGTGTTTCAACGCTTCTTCCAGGCCGACAAATCCTATCAACGTGGCCGGCCGCTGTGGCCGAGCGGTTCTACGCGCTTCAGTCCGGAACCGCGCTACTGCTACCGTCGCAGGTTCGAATCCTGTCTCAGGCATGAATGTATGTGATGTCCTTAGGTTAGTTAGGTTTAAGTAGTTCTAAGTCTAGGGGACTGATGACCTCAGATATTAAGTCCCATAGTGCTTAGAGCCATTTGAACCATTTGAACCTATGAACGTGTCTCGATTTTTTTTTTTATTTAGTCTTGCTTCCATTATCAATCTCAACGTAAGAATTGCCTCGCTGGTGTCTTTACCTTTCCTAAAGCCATATTGGTCGTCGTGCAACATATCCTCAATTTTCTGTTCCATTCTTCTTTATATTATGCTCGTCAGCAACTTGGATTCATGAGCTTTTAAGTTGATTTTGTGATAGTTCTCGCACTCGTTAGCTTTTGCAGTCTTCGGAATTGTCTGGGCGATATTTTTCCGACAGTCACACGTTATGTCACCAGACTCATACATTCTACACACCAACGCGAATTTTTTTGCAACTTCCCCCAATTATTTTAAAAGTTCTGATGGAATATTATCTATCCTTATTGCCTTATTTGATCTTAAGTCCTGCAAAGCTCTCTTAAATTCTGATTCTAACACTGGACTCCCTATCTCTTCTAAATCGACTCCTGTTTCTCGTTCCATCACAGCAGACGAATCTTCCTCCTCGTAGAGGCCTTCAATGTACTCTTCCCCCGTATCCGCTCTCTCCTCTGCATTGAACAGTGGAATTCCCGTTGCACTCTTATGTTACCACCCTTGCTTTTAATTTTACCAAATGCTGAACAGTCCTTTCGACAATTATTGTTTTTTCGATTTATTCACATTTTTCTTGAAGCCATTTCGTCTTGGCTACCCTGCACTTAATATTTATTTGATTCCTCAGCGACTTGTATTCCCGTTTTCCTCAATTTCCCTTGACGTTTTTGGATGTCCTTCTTTCATCGAAGTATTTCTTCTGTTACCCATGGTTTCTTCGCAGTTACCTTCTTCGTACCTATGTTTTTCTTTCCAATCTCTATGATTGCCCCTTTTAGAGATGTCCATTCCTCCACAACTGTACTGCCCACTGAGCTAATGCTTATTGCTATATCTATAGCCTTAGAGAACTTCAAGCGTATCATCTCTTCATCCCTTAATAACTCCGTTATCCACTTCTTTGGTCACTGATTCTTCCTCTCTAATCTATTAAACTTCAGCCTACTCTTCATCACTATTACATTGTGATCTGAACCTATATCTGGTCCCGGGTACGCCTTACAATACAGTTTCTGATTTTCGATTCTCTATCTGACAATGTTGTAACCTAACTCTTTTCCAAGTATGCCTCCTTCTCTTGTGATTCTTGAACGAGTATTCGCTATTATTAGCTGAAATTTATTACAGAACTCAATTAGTCTATCTCCTCTCTCATTCCTTGTCCCACGCCCATACTCTCCTGTAACCTTTGCTCCTTCTCCTTCCCCTACAACTGCATTCCTGTCCCCAATGGCTATTAGATTTTCATCTCCCTTCACGTGCTATGTTACCCTTTTAATATCCCCGTACTTTCTCTATCTCTTCATCTTCAGCTTGTGACGTCGGCGTGTGTACCTGAACTATTGTTGTCGGTGTTGGTTTGCTGTTGATTCTGACTAGAACAACCCTGTCACTGAACTGTTCGCAGTAACACACTCTCTAGCCTACCTTCCTATTCATAACGAATCCTAAATCCGTTATTCCATTTTCTGCTGCTGTTGATATTACCCTATACTCGTTTTACCATAAATCCTTGTCTTCTTTCCATTTCACTTCACTGACATCTACTGTTTCTAGATTGAGCCCTAGCATTTCCCGTTTCTAGCTTCCCTACCACGTTCAAGCTTGTTACATTCCACGCCACGACTCGTAGAACGTTATCCTTTCGTTGGTTATTCAATCTTTTTCTCATGCTCACATCCCACTTAGCATTCCTCTCCCGGAGATACGAATGGGGGACTAGTCCGGAATCCTTTGCCAAAGGGGAGATCATCATGACACCTTTTCAGTCACAGGTCACATGTCCTGTGGATATCCATTGCGTGTCTTTAGTGCTGTGGTTTCATTTGTCCTCTGCATTCTCGTTCCGTTGATTCTTCCACTTTTAGGGGCGGTTTCCCAACCCAAGGACAAGAGTGGACTGAACCTCTCTCCGCTCTCTCGCCCTCTCTGACAAGGCCGTTGGCAGAGTGAGGGTGATTTCTTATGCCACCAGTGCTGCATATGAATCGAAATTTAAACGGTGGCGGGTTTTGAAACGGCGATCGAGGCCGTTTTGATTACTAATCGAAGACGCTTCTCTTAGATCACGGGTTCTATTACTAAATCTACATCGCTCAGAGTGGCCAAAATTCGTGTCAGGACACTGGATATGACATTGGTAGTCGGTTGCTGAAGTCTATGCGGTACATTAGTTTCCGCATACTCGCGATAGAAATAGGTTCCTGACGCCTCGCGTTCAGGCCAGAGGCGATCTGAGACACAGCAGCCCGTCGATCGCCCCATGTGTCTCTGCGAAGGCGACGTGACGCCTATTTGTGAAACACTTGCGATTCACCTTCGTGGCTGTTTACCGGGATGGACACATTGTCACTAAGCAACTGAAAATCCACAATGGACACTGTTGACCTTCCTTGTATACACTCCTGGAAATGGAAAAAAGAACACATTGACACCGGTGTGTCAGACCCACCACACTTGCTCCGGACACTGCGAGAGGGCTGTACAAGCAATGATCACACGCACGGCACAGCGGACACACCAGGAAACGCGGTGTTGGCCGTCGAATGGCGCTAGCTGCGCAGCATTTGTGCACCGCCGCCGTCAGTGTCAGCCAGTTTGCCGTGGCATACGGAGCTCCATCGCAGTCTTTAACACTGGTAGCATGCCGCGACAGCGTGGACGTGAACCGTATGTGCAGTTGACGGACTTTGAGCGAGGGCGTATAGTGGGCATGCGGGAGGCCGGGTGGACGTACCGCCGAATTCCTCAACACGTGGGGCGTGAGGTCTCCACAGTGCATCGATGTTGTCGCCAGTGGTCGGCGGAAGGTGCACGTGCCCGTCGACCTGGGACCGGACCGCAGCGATGCACGGATGCACGCCAAGACCGTAGGATCCTACGCAGTGCCGTAGGGGACCGCACCGCCACTTCCCAGCAAATTAGGGACACTGTTGCTCCTGGGGTATCGGCGAGGACCATTCGCAACCGTCTCCATGAAGCTGGGCTACGGTCCCGCACACCGTTAGGCCGTCTTCCGCTCACGCCCCAACATCGTGCAGCCCGCCTCCAGTGGTGTCGCGACAGGCGTGAATGGAGGGACGAATGGAGACGTGTCGTCTTCAGCGATGAGAGTCGCTTCTGCCTTGGTGCCAATGATGGTCGTATGCGTGTTTGGCGCCGTGCAGGTGAGCGCCACAATCAGGACTGCATACGACCGAGGCACACAGGGCCAACACCCGGCATCATGGTGTGGGGACCGATCTCCTACACTGGCCGTACACCACTGGTGATCGTCGAGGGGACACTGAATAGTGCACGGTACATCCAAACCGTCATCGAACCCATCGTTCTACCATTCCTAGACTGGCAAGGGAACTTGCTGTTCCAACAGGACAATGCACGTCCGCATGTATCCCGTGCCACCCAACGTGCTCTAGAAGGTGTAAGTCAACTACCCTGGCCAGCAAGATCTCCGGATCTGTCCCCCATTGAGCATGTTTGGGACTGGATGAAGCGTCGTCTCACGCGGTCTGCACGTCCAGCACGAACGCTGGTGCAACTGAGGTGCCAGGTGGAAATGGCATGGCAAGCCTTTCCACAGGACTACACCCAGCATCTCTACGATCGTTTCCATGGGAGAATAGCAGCCTGCATTGCTGCGAAAGGTGGATATGCACTGTACTAGTGCCGACATTGTGCATGCTCTGTTGCCTGTGTCTATGTGCCTGTGGTTCTGTCAGTGTGATCATGTGATGTATCTGACCCCAGGAATGTGTCAATAAAGTTTCCCCTTCCTGGGACAATGAATTCACGGTGTTCTTATTTCAATTTCCAGGAGTGTATACTTGCCGTATCTTATGACTAAGGATATAAAACAGTCGTTCTATTTAACGGCCAAATTCCTTGCTTTCTTTGCCTTATTTCGTTCTATTTTTAACCTAAATTGCTACTGTTTTTTGTCAAATTTGGTGTTTCTTCCAAATACAGTAATTTTCTTGTCACATTCCATATATTTTTTTGCCAAATTCTACGTTATTTTTTGCCAAATTACGCGTTTTTTGCCACATTCGGTGTCTTTTTGCCATCTTTGGTGTTGGTTTATTTTGCCAATATCGGTTATGTTTTCGTCGTCACGTGGAAGTTCGTTAAAAAATATCATTTCATGAACATCAGCCTTGAGGTGATCTGTAGTCAAAATGCAGTTTTTACATTTAGTGTCTATCAGTTACGAATGTTGGTAAACTGATGACCTCGGATTTATAACATTTTTATAAGGCAAAATTACACATATCGCGATATCTCCTAACACGCGCCGATTTTATCTTCTTTCGCTAAAACCGCTAATTTCGTTTTATCGTTTTTGCGAAATTTTTATGTTCGTAGTTGCGACCCATGCGTCTTGTGCCGATTATGGTATTCTATTGAAAGTCAGTTGATCTCGAACGAAGTGCCATGTGCACTACACATCTATTTTAACAGATTTCTCGGATACTACCGTGCGTGCGCGCACGCGCGCGCTTGTGTGTGTGTGTGTGTGTGTGTGTGTGTGTGTGTGTGTGTGTGTGTGTGTGTGTGTGATATCATAGACAATCAGTTGATTACTCCTTTTGAGTTGGCGCATCATCTTACAGGTCCACGTTATCTAAACTTCCTTGAACACGAACTTCCGCCATTATTGGAAGAGGATACTTTGACTGCAAGAATTGGTATGTTCTTCCCGCATTCACATTCTATTCGTCAAAACATAACATTCCCTGAAACATGGACCGTGAAATATAGTCACGTTTCTTGGTTACCGAAGTCCCCGAGACTTACTATTTTGGATTAATGCCTGTAGAGACGGTTGGAAGGCGAAATCTACGTAAAATAAAAGAGACGAATTCATCGTTCGAATTATGAATATAGCTTCTCTCTTAAAAGAACCCGAAGAAGATTTCAGAACAAAAAAGAAAATTAAGCTTTTAAGTCCCGTCGACAGTGAGGCCGTTAGAGACGGGGGGCAAGCTCGGTCTCCTTCTAGAATAGGGAACTAAATCGGCCTAGCCCTCTAAAAGGAACAGTGCCGACATTTGCCTCGTGCAATACACGGAAATCACGGAAAACCTGAACCTGGCCGGACGAGGATTGGAACCGTTGTCCTCCGGAATACGATTCCAGTGTGCTAACAACTGCGCCACCTCGACCAATGACCTCAGAAGAGCTACACGTAGTGCTGTCAAGAGAATATGAAAGTGTATTCAAGCCGGAGGTGGAATTCATGAAAATCAACTTTGGAATATGTCATTTGTCTTTGCTTAATTCATTCTGTGAGTATCTGATTAGGTTATACACCCTAACACAAAAAATATCGGGCCGCATTTCGAAGCATTCAACATGAAAATTCTGCTCCAGTCAAAGAGGTTTGAGGCAGAAGACGTGCCTGGAGATGCTCCAGGCAGCGGTGGGATACCAGCCTGGCTGTCACTTCTCATACTGTCTGATTACCAGGAATGATGGTCTTATTTTCATAGCAAGAACTCTTTGGCTGCGCGGCTATCCCCGTAGGAGGTTCGAGTCCTCCCTCTGGCATGGGTGTGTGTGTTGTCCCCAGGGTAAGTTAGTTTAAGTTAGATTAAGTAGTGCGCAAGCTTAGGGTCCGATGACCTCAGCAGTTTGGTCCCATAAGACTTACCACAAATTTCCAATTTTATCCTCTTTGGCTGTCGTCCGCGACGCCATCACAGCACAGCGGCGTGTCGACGATATTCTACGCCCCGTTTTGTTGCCTTTCGTGTCACACCATCCTGGGTTTACATTTCAGCAATATAATGCCCACTAACAATCAGCGGGGGTTTCTACTGCTTGTCTTCGTGCCTGCCATACCATATCTTGGCCAGCAAGATTGCCGGGTATCTCCCGAATTGAGAACGTTTGGAGCATTATGGGCAGGGCTCTCGGACCTGCCTGGGGATTTGATGATCTAACGCGCCAGTTGGGTATAATGTGGGACGACATCCCTCAGAAAAAAGCCAACAACTCTATCAATCAATGACAAGCCAAACAACTGCTTGCATATGGACCACAGGTGGACCAACGCGTTGACTTGCACAGTTTGTGAAGCTCCTTCTCTTGGCGAAATCATCCAATTTCCGTGAATTCTGACAGCTGTATCTCTGTAATCAATGTGAGTGTTATACGGAATGTTTCCAATTAGTATTTACTACTATCTCCTAAAATATTTATAGTTCCTCCTGAAACACATTTTATACAGCTACGCAGGTTGTTCACAGCTTCTGTTGTCAATACTCCTCAAAGCTTCATACATAGACACACGCTTCTTCATGCTCATTTGTATGTTGCATCACATAGTACATTATTTCGTTGAAGGCTTATGTCACATTACTTCGATTCATTTATATATATAAAATTCTGAGTTATCAGAATTTTCGCCCTCATTCTTCAATCTCGTTGTTACTCAAATGATTATATACCTTTCTGTCTCTCAAGAACACCTGTGCAGCTGCAGCGGACACGGAGGTACGATTCGAGTCCTGGTGTTGGAAGCATCGACAGTTCTTGGCTGGGGAGGAGAGGAGAGGTGATGGCGAATAGTTATCGATCACCAGAATACTGGAACTATTTCTGTAAAGAATCATGTCGAAACAGCTCCGTTTGATGGTCTGAGAGGGATATCTCCGGTCATGTATTTCGAAATGAAAACACGGGTCATGAACTGGGCGCTTGGTTGTAAGTAGCAGTGGCTCGTACTGCCTTCGTCCCATAGCGGTCTTCGAGCTTCAGTGAGGGCGGTAGCACAGCGCTCGGCGTGCCAGGTGGCTCGCCCAGTACGGCAGCTGCGGCAGCGGCGGCCCAGCTCGTTGACGCCTGCGGTCTACGCGCCGTATCGCCTTGCACCCCAAAAGCCGGCTCGCATTCCGCAGGTACGCAAACGCGCTCCCTCACGCGAAAAGCGCCGCTCTCTGCCGTCGGAAGTGGCTCCACCGCAGCGCGTCTCGCCAAAAGCAACTGACGCTGCTGTCATCTTTGCAGCTGAGTATAGAACTCAGTGCTCGAGATGTATCATACCGAGAGAAATGCTGCAGTTTGCCGAACATGAATCTGTATCTAATTTTTACAGCAGGATTTTCTTAAATTGAGTACTAGATTCGATCAGATCTATCCTGTTGACACCAAATAGACGATTACCCACTGCGTGGTTGAATGCCACCTGGCAGCGTTGCTGGCACGTGACGTGGTACCAGAAGTATGTAAATGGAGCTGACACGAGTGGTGAATTATTGTAGAGACAAAACTGGCCGCAAATGGGGAGATAACACTGACATAAGCGCCGTTCACAAACGGCTAGAGTTGTGAAACTACTGTAAGCTACCATACACTACCATAAATAAGTGTAAGGTACAGCGCATTTCCTAGTAGCTGTGTTCAGTTAAGATCTTACCCCCGTTACCTGTGTGCTAGGTGTGTTGCATACCTGTCAGGCGTTACTTAATAGCGATCGCTTTCTTTCCGTATGGGATCAGTGTCTTACTAGATCCCCTTAAAATCTGCAGGTAGCAAACTGTCTAGAAACTCAGTGAGAATTCGACACTTAATCTACGGAACATTTTTATCGTACATAGTCACCCTCTCGACTGTCACTTAAGACAAAGTGTTTTTATATCAAAACTGAAACTATCAACATTTAACTCGGATTTTATTCGAAAATTGTTGATTTGGAAAATGAAAAACGGGGATGTTGTAGTTAAAATAAAAGAAAACAATACAGGTTTCTCATGTAGTGGTATGTAACGCAATTTCCTCAAGGAAAAGGCAAAATAAAAGAAACGCGAAACAATAGTATATTTAACATCGCTTCAATACCTCGTCGAACTTACATAAAATATGTATCTGTTATAGATAAACAGCTTCCACATTTCTCAGTTGCAGCAAGAAACTCTTGCCTTTGATAGTAATGAAGAACGTTCTACTGAGTACAAAATATAAATAATAATTACATTTTTTTATGTTTACGATTGTAAACCGTTCTTTCATCAAAAACAATTGCTTTGGTTACATAAGATCACAAAAGTTACGCGATCAACAAATTTTTATTAGAAATATATATTAATACCTTCAGCTGCTGTAATTTTTGTTACTTATAAAATGCAGTTTATAATCTGTAAGGATATAAAATAAACGCTGAATTAACAGTGAATGATGTGCAGTTCTAATTACGTGCAAAACAAACAATCAAAGAAACAAAAACAAACAAAGAAGTCGTCAGCCCACATTTGCTCTCGTTTATTTATGTTTCTTTCCCTACCAATGTTACCAGCACTGCCAGTAATCCTGACATTTGCTGCCTCATTTACATAGTTTACAGAAAGTACCGAAACGTAGTTTTGGTAGAGCGGCACTCTGCAAAGGGTAGTTTATTGTGGCCCGTAGCCTCGGAATGAGCATCTCGAAAAAGACGTAGCTGGTCAGCTGCTGGTATGCTACTGTCGTGTGCTCCTATGGAATGCAGTGGACAGAAGGCGAACCAAGAAGTGGCGACAAGGATTTGGACGTCCATGTTTCATCATAGAACGTTGAGGTCGAAGACTTATCCATTCTGTAAAGCAGGACAGACGGTGATCATTTCAGACCAGACAACGGAATACAAGACTGGCACGTGAACAAGCGCTTCACAGCACATAGTTCCGTGAACACTGTCGAACACTGGGCTCTGCGGTAGACGACCACTGCGTGTTCACGTGTTGACCAAACGACATTGTCAGTTACGATTGCTGTGGGCACGGGACCGTCATAGGACCGTGCATTAATAGAAACGTGTATCTTGTGGTATGAATCATGTTTCTTGTTGCACCACGTCAGTGGTCGTGTCCAGATAAGCCGCCATCGAGACGAACGGCAACACGGAACTTGCACCGCGCCACGCAGATAGGCCGCTTGCGACTGCATTATGTTCTATGGGACGTACACCTGGACTTCTATGGGAGTGTGGTGGTAATCTAAGGCACAGTGACCGCTGTGATTACTGCGGACCAACTGCATCATTGTACTCTTCGCAACTACGCCGACTACGACGTTATCTTCCAGCATGATAACTGTCGGTATCTCAAGGTGAGAATCGTGCTACAGTCAGTGTTCGCCTCACCACAAACACCAGAACATTCTGAAGAAGATTTCAGGACAGGGGTTGAAACTTCGATCTTTAGAAGAAATTTGAAGTGTAACATAACAAGCCCTAACATCCGAGAAGATTTTTCTTTAAGTGCCAACGACCACAGAGGCCTCCAAATTTACATTTTCCAATATATATATATAGTCAGTTCTACCTTTTCCTCTGTTTCTGCGTCACATTCGAAATGTGATACCTCGTTCAGCTATTTTTCAACACTTTTGTAAAGTATTAATTTTATTTTATTGTAACTGTTAGCTCAAGTTGAATTTTCCCCTTTTCCACCTCGTCTTCACGCATTTTCGGGCGAGCAGGTGCGTGAGCGCACACACACACACACACACACACACACACACACACCAGCGCGCGCGCGCGCGCGCACGCACTCCTTAGGTGACATTTATTAATACCGGCAGATGGCACCACAGACTTACGATGCACGTTGTTTTAAAGCTGGAGCCGCCATATCAGATGGCCCAGAACTTTAATAGACTACTGTCTACGATCGCTTCATGTTCTTAATTTCTGTCGTGTACACACAGTAATTCCTTTAAACAGAAAATGTTACAATACTTTCCTGAATAACACACTGTCGGGAAGACACTTTCCGACTCTTTATTGATTTCAAATACATATTTGATCCAGTAATATGATGCAATTAGCGTAACTTTGTTTTTGTTATAGGTTCCGAATAAAGAAGGACGTAAGTATATGATGTGGCAAGGGTGCTTTCGTAATCCAGTATTTTCCCTAATACGGACCGAAGAAACTGATGTTTGCTCTATGTCCTCGTCCCGATAATAAAGGGAACAGATTTTGCTACGTTTGCTCGGTTTCCAGTCTTCCTCTCTCACAGCGTTCAGCCAGAGAGCTTTTAGAATTGATGTGATAGAATATCTGAAGTCAAATGACAACAATATAACCATTACACTAAAAGTAATCAGCACATTCAAAGTTCATATGATAAAGGAAAATAAGGTTTGAACGAGTCCAGTAACAAATGAAATGTGATTCCCTTACACTTTAGACTATAATAAGAATAATTGCATCTGTAAATGACGTAAGCTGGCCTCTTTTATCAAACACTTCCAGCCAAGGATAATAACTGGGGCAGCTGACATGGTGGACGTCGGCTTCAAGTTTTTGACGTCTTGACAAATCCCTTTATTACATCTCCACGATGCTTACACCCTAGTCCCCATAGGCAATATCTTTTTCAGTGTTGTTCATCTACATTGTATCATCCTTGACTGTGATAGTTAAATACAAATGATGGTATTGTAAGCTGAAAAGCAATTAATGAAACCAATTAATACGGCAGAATGTCTACAGGTGTGTGCTTTTTACTGACATTGTTCTATCAAGAAACTACGAAAGATTCAGTTAATGCAGTACATCTCTTTTTCAAGCCCTACTTTACACCGGCCATAGCAAAGCGATTAGTTCGTAGTGGTTTCTTTTGACGCTCGCAGTTTTATGCATACGTGTAGTGTACAGAGATTTATCATCGAACAATGTCCCAAAACACTGGGATAATTTCTCATTTACGGTCTAAGGAGATGAGATAAGAGACAAAAAATTTGTGAAGTCTGAGTTCAGAACTGACAGAATATGGGAGATGTCGAATCACCTCCCAGTCAAACTACTAAACATACATCATTTTGGACTGCAATGTATGTAAGAAGGCTCCTGTCATATGTGTTCTGTCCAGAGAGAATCAGACAATACTTCGCTGCGCCACCAAGATGTCTGTCTCTGTCACACACCCATGTTCGAGAAGTGCCCTCTTCTAGCAACTGGAAACTCTGAATCAAGCTCTATGTAGATACTCTATCTGCTTATTCTGACTCTCCACTGAAAAATTCATGAAAACTCTACAGTTCTCTCTTATATACAGAGCGCTTGAAACAAAAAGGACACGAAAATAACGTCAGATCAGAGTAGTAGACGTGTAATCGAGCAAAATCTGCCAGATAAGCAAATCGATCCACAGCCGCAAGACGGCAGCCGAGAACCAAAATCATTCGCAACATGCCAGTAATTTTCGACAAAGTGATCTTTCCGAGTATGCAAATTCACTAGCGCTCTCGAAGGCCTAAATTTAAAGCATTTTCTGTGAAAAATGTATAGAGGAGAAAGAGAAAAAATTAAATTTGATTACTGTTTAGTGCTTTATCAGTGGCTTACATTACAGTTACTGGTCTATGTACTGAAATAAAAGTTCGCTTGCCTCTTTGCACATCGGAAAAGATTAAAATATATTGCCTTTGTAGTTCACTAATGATAACATTGCGCCTTACAGTACGTAATATCGACTACCTTACCGCAATACTGTTTCTGTAGTGAAGCTTACTACTTTATCGTATTGATGGGATTATGGTGATTTAATAGTCAAGCTTTTCCCAGCGAAAAAAAAAGAACAGCCGCTTCTAAGGAAACCAGATATGGAGAGGAATTTAGTTCCCGTTGCGTTGACTATTTACCTTAATCGATGGTCTTGAGTCAAATTAACCAGTAACTACGCTCTTTAGCGTAACAGGTATTAGCTGTGGTAATCACGCTAACTGGGTCCATTCAAAGGCACTCGTCGCTGATTGCTTGCCGGTTTGTGGCACGAACACCGCCTCTTGGTTTTGCACATCGCACCGCCGCCTGCCTCGTTACTTTCACACGAATATAGCAGCGTACGTAAGAGAGTTGTACACTCTGTTTTATTATTGATATTTATGTGCCCGTAACAAGTCGGAGGTGGCAATGATAACAGCTCTGAAAATATACCAAGGAGGCAGTTCGTAGTACTTCAACGTCGTATTACACTCATCAAAAAAAGTTTTCGCCCTGGCTCCCAGAACTCCTGAAGATAGACGTTGTCTGTGGACATTGTATCACAGACGCAGTCCCATTGACTGTTTAGAGATTTATCTAAACCCGCCCAAAGATGTGAACAATCATGCATGGACAGCGCATTTAGACGGAGGGGGTCCGACAGCCTATCAGTTCCAGTTATTCCATCAGAAAGGAGGTACACGGCTCGTGTTGTCTGCAGTTCAATCATGCCTAGATGGTCAATACCGCGGTTCGATAGCGTCCGCATTGTTACTTTGTGCCAGGAAGGACTCTCAACAAGAGTAGTGTCCAGGCGTCTCGGAGTGAACCAAAGTGATGTTGTTCGGACAAGGAGGAGATACAGAGAGACAGGAACTGTCAGTGACATGCCTCGCTCAGGCCGCCCAAGGGCTACTATTGTAGAGCATGACCGCTACCTACGGATTGTGGCTCGGAGGAACCCTGACAGCAACGCCACCATGTTGAGTATTGCTTTTCGTGCAGCCACAGGACGTTGTGTCACGATTCAAACTGTGCGCAATAGGCTGCATGATGCGCAACTTCACTCCTGACGTCCGTGAGGAGGTTCATCTTTGTAACCACGACACCAAACAGCGCGGTACACATAGGCCCAACCACATGCCGAATGAACCGCTCACAATTGGCATCACGTTCTCTTCATCCATGAGTGTCACCTTCAACCAGACAATCGTCGGAGACGTGTTTGGAGGCAACCTGGTCAGGCTGAACGCCTTACACACGCTGTCCAGCGAGTGCAGCAAGGTGGAGGTTCACTGCTGTTTTGGAGTGTGCCCCCTGCCGCCGTTGGGTAAGCAGCTGAGCAGCAAGTCGTATACTCCTAGCTCACTCATTTGTTACATAGTTTAATTCTTAATTTCTTTGCGTGTTTTTGGTTCTTGCATTGTTTAATTCATAAATTTCGAGCGTATTATAGTATTTGAGAGTTGTAGCATCGCGTTTTAGTACCTGAATAGTGTAAATTCGCGTAGTCGTTTGTCTACTGTTTTGTTTTGAACGGCCAGTGTCGGTTGGTCGCAGTCAGTGTGCCCCCTGCCGCCGTTGGATAAGCAGCTGAGCAGCAAGTCGTATACTCCTAGCTCACTCATTTGTTACATAGTTTAATTCTTAATTTCTTTGCGTGTTTTTGGTTCTTGCATTGTTTAATTCATAAATTTCGGGCGTATTATAGTATTTGAGAGTGTAGCATCGTGTTTTAGTACCTGAATAGTGTAATTTCGCTTAGTCTCCTTCCGCCGCCGAGCAGTGTCAGCAGTGCGCAAGTAGCAGCATTACTGCATTTACTAGGCAATCTTGTATTTTAATAACCGTTTAAATTTTGTCGATTTGTTTGCGCTCTCTGTAGATTAGTTCAGACGTTCTTAGCAAAACAGTTTTTAGCATGGATAGGGACTGCAACTGCTGTGTTCGGATGCAGGCTGAGTTGGCATCCCTTCGCTCCCAGCTTCAGGCAGTGTTGGCTTCGGTCACACAGCTTGAGGCTGTTGCCAATGGGCATCACTGTGGGGGTCGGGATGGGGGTTTGTCGGGGACGGCCAGCTCGTCCCACGCATCCCCTGATCGGACTACGACTGTGGTTGCCCGGGATACTGCCCGCATTGAGGCTGATCCCTCACCTGTGGTAGAGTGGGAGGTCGTTTCAAGGTGTGGCAGGGGGCGAAAGACATTCCGGAGGGCTGAACGGAAAGCCTCTCCAGTTTGTCTGATGAACCGGTTTCAGGCTCTGTCTCAGGCTGATACTGATCTTCGGCCTGACATGGCTGCTTGTCCTGTTCCAGAGGTTGCCCCTCAGTCTGCAAGATCCGGGCAGTCGCAGAGGGTGGGCTTACTGGTAGTTGGGAGCTCCAACGTCAGGCGCGTAATGGGGCCCCTTAGGGAAATGGCAACAAGAGAGGGGAAGAAAACCAATGTGCACTCCGTGTGCATACCGGGGGGAGTCATTCCAGATGTGGAAAGGGTCCTTCCGGATGCCATGAAGGGTACAGGGTGCACCCATCTGCAGGTGGTCGCTCATGTCGGCACCAATGATGTGTGTCGCTATGGATCGGAGGAAATCCTCTCTGGCTTCCGGCGGCTATCTGATTTGGTGAAGACTGCCAGTCTCGCTAGCGGGATGAAAGCAGAGCTCACCATCTGCAGCATCGTCGACAGGACTGACTGCGGACCTTTGGTACAGAGCCGAGTGGAGGGTCTGAATCAGAGGCTGAGACGGTTCTGCGACCGTGTGGGCTGCAGATTCCTCGACTTGCGCCATAGGGTGGTGGGGTTTCGGGTTCCGCTGGATAGGTCAGGAGTCCACTACACGCAACAAGCGGCTACACGGGTAGCAGGGGTTGTGTGGCGTGGGCTGGGCGGTTTTTTGGGTTAGATGGCCTTGGGCAAGTACAGAAAGGGCAACAGCCTCAACGGGTGTGGGGCAAAGTCAGGACATGCGGGGACCAAGCAGCAATCGGTATTGTAATTGTCAACCGTCGAAGCTGCGTTGGTAAAGTACCGGAACTTCAAGCGCTGATAGAAAGCACCGAAGCTGAAATCGTTATAGGTACAGAAAGCTGGCTTAAGCCAGAGATAAATTCTGCCGAAATTTTTACAAAGGTACAGACGGTGTTTAGAAAGGATAGATTGCATGCAACCGGTGGTGGAGTGTTCATCGCTGTTAGTAGTAGTTTATCCTGTAGTGAAGTAGAAGTGGATAGTTCCTGTGAATTATTATGGGTGGAGGTTACACTAAACAACCGAACTAGGTTAATAATTGGCTCCTTTTACCGACCTCCCGACTCAGCAGCATTAGTGGCAGAACAACTGAGAGAAAATTTGGAATACATTTCACATAAATTTTCTCAGCATGTTATAGTCTTAGGTGGAGATTTCAATTTACCAGATATAGACTGGGACACTCAGATGTTTAGGACGGGTGGTAGGGACAGAGCATCGAGTGACATTATACTGAGTGCACTATCCGAAAATTACCTCGAGCAATTAAACAGAGAACCGACTCGTGGAGATAACGTATTGGACCTACTGATAACAAACAGACCCGAACTTTTCGAATCTGTATGTACAGAACAGGGAATCAGTGATCATAAGGCCGTTGCAGCATCCCTGAATATGGAAGTTAATAGGAATATAAAAAAAGGGAGGAAGGTTTATCTGTTTAGCAAGAGTAATAGAAGGCAGATTTCAGACTATCTAACAGATCAAAACGAAAATTTCTGTTCCGACACTGACAATGTTGAGTGTTTATGGAAAAAGTTCAAGGCAATCGTAAAATGCGTTTTAGACAGGTACGTGCCGAGTAAAACTGTGAGGGACGGGAAAAACCCACCGTGGTACAACAACAAAGTTAGGAAACTACTGCGAAAGCAAAGAGAGCTCCACTCCAAGTTTAAACGCAGCCAAAACCTCTCAGACAAACAGAAGCTAAACGATGTCAAAGTTAGCGTAAGGAGGGCTATGCGTGAAGCGTTCATTGAATTCGAAAGTAAAATTCTATGTACCGACTTGACAGAAAATCCTAGGAAGTTCTGGTCTTACGTTAAATCAGTAAGTGGCTCGAAACAGCATATCCAGACACTACGGGATGATGATGGCATTGAAACAGAGGATGACACGCGTAAAGCTGAAATACTAAACACCTTTTTCCAAAGCTGTTTCACAGAGGAAGACCGCACTGCAGTTCCTTCTCTAAATCCTCGCACAAACGAAAAAATGGCTGACATCGAAATAAGTGTCCAAGGAATAGAAAAGCAACTGGAATCACTCAATAGAGGAAAGTCCACTGGACCTGACGGGATACCAATTCGATTCTACACAGAGTACGCGAAAGAACTTGCCCCCCTTCTAACAGCCGTGTACCGCAAGTCTCTAGAGGAACGGAGGGTTCCAAATGATTGGAAAAGAGCACAGATAGTCCCAGTCTTCAAGAAGGGTCGTCGAGCAGATGCGCAAAACTATAGACCTATATCTCTTACGTCGATCTCTTGTAGAATTTTAGAACATGTTTTTTGCTCGCGTATCATGTCATTTCTGGAAACCCAGAATCTACTATGTAGGAATCAACATGGATTCCGGAAACAGCGATCGTGTGAGACCCAACTCACCTTATTTGTTCATGAGACCCAGAAAATATTAGATACAGGCTCCCAGGTAGATGCTATTTTTCTTGACTTCCGGAAGGCGTTCGATACAGTTCCGCACTGTCGCCTGATAAGCAAAGTAAGAGCCTACGGAATATCAGACCAGCTGTGTGGTTGGATTGAAGAGTTTTTAGCAAACAGAACACAGCATGTTGTTATCAATGGAGAGACGTCTACAGACGTTAAAGTAACCTCTGGCGTGCCACAGGGGAGTGTTATGGGACCATTGCTTTTCACAATATATATAAATGACTTAGTAGATAGTGTCGGAAGTTCCATGCGGCTTTTCGCGGATGATGCTGTAGTATACAGAGAAGTTGCTGCATTAGAAAATTGTAGCGAAATACAGGAAGATCTGCAGCGGATAGGCACTTGGTGCAGGGAGTGGCAACTGACCCTTAACATAGACAAATGTAATGTATTGCGAATACATAGAAAGAAGGATCCTTTATTGTATGATTATATGATAGCGGAACAAACACTGGTAGTAGTTACTTCTGTAAAATATCTGGGAGTATGCGTACGGAACGATTTGAAGTGGAATGATCATATAAAACTAATTGTTGGTAAGGCGGGTACCAGGCTGAGATTCATTGGGAGAGTGCTTAGAAAATGTAGTCCATCAACAAAGGAGGTGGCTTACAAAACACTCGTTCGACCTATACTTGAGTATTGCTCATCAGTGTGGGATCCGTACCAGGTCGGGTTGACGGAGGAGATAGAGAAGATCCAAAGAAGAGCGGCGCGTTTCGTCACTGGGTTATTTGGTAACCGTGATAGCGTTACGGAGATGTTTAATAAACTCAAGTGGCAGACTCTGCAAGAGAGGCGCTCTGCATCGCGGTGTAGCTTGCTCGCCAGGTTTCGAGAGGGTGCGTTTCTGGATGAGGTATCGAATATATTGCTTCCCCCTACTTATACTTCCCGAGGAGATCACGAATGTAAAATTAGAGAGATTAGAGCGCGCACGGAGGCTTTCAGACAGTCGTTCTTCCCGCGAACCATACGCGACTGGAACAGGAAAGGGAGGTAATGACAGTGGCACGTAAAGTGCCCTCCGCCACACACCGTTGGGTGGCTTGCGGAGTATCAATGTAGATGTAGATGTAGATGTATATGGGGGGACGTATGCTGCTGGTGGTCATGGAAGTACTGGGTAAGGGAGTCTGTGGTGCAGTTTTAATATTAAATTGATATGCAAATTAATTAAATTAATCAATTAATCACCCCAACCCCAGTCCACCCTCATCCCTGACCACATGCACACCCACCCCCAGATGGTGTCATGTGTTTTCTCAGCTGCATGTGTGCGACCCCGCGATTCCTTCTCCCACCCCATGCCCACAACCTACCCTACTGGCAGAAATTTTGAATTTTGGCGGGAATTTCGAATTTTGGAGGGAATTTATGTGCTGACGTCCCACCCCACCTCCCCACCCACGAATTGACGAGAAATTAAAAATGGCGGTGCCCTTACAGAGACTCGAGCCCTAGTCCTCCTGGGCAGATACACCAATTGCATCCCCCTAACACATTTATACCATCAGAGGCGCTTGTAATTGACGGGAAATTAAAATGGCAGTGCCCTTTCTGGGACTCGAACCCCGATTCCACTGGATGGGAAGCCCAAGTGCACCCCATAACAAATGGAAACTGTCTAGGTTAGTGTACTTTATTTTGATCGGGAAACTGACGCAAATATCGATCCTAATCGTATATTTAATCACAAAGATCAGGCCTAATTACGCAACTATATGCATAAAGTCGCATTGCAACTCAGAAACAGATGATAACATACAACTGGTGTTATCCGGCTGGCAAAAATTTCGCAATACCACTCCAACTTTACCCTACACGTACAAGCTGGTGGGGAAAGGGCAGAGGTGTAAGTTCTTTTTGGTGGGATATATGTTCAAGTGACGAGATGCTGGTGTTGGACAGAAGGGATTTTAAAAGGTGTTTTATCTGTAAGTATACAGTATCTGTCGTTGTTTGACGTCAGATTTCGCTACAGATGGCTGCTCATAAACCATCCTGCAGCCCAGGAAATCAAATCGAATACACGGTACCACAACTGATGGAAAAATATGCAACCCAGTTCTAATTACACTTCGAAATTGTCGTGAAGAAACCAACACTCAGGGTAATAATGCAGCACATGTACTCTGGAAAATTTTCGTCCTAAAAGACTGCAGAGGAGGCGGTAGTTGAATGTGCATTCTCCTCAATAGGCGCCCACAAACTGACGAAATTCGAGGCCCCATTCCTCTCTCCCTCCACGCCTCCCGGGAGGAGGGACGAGGAGGGACTCATGCTCCTTCAAATGGCCAGCTGCTCCGCCGACTGCCTCGCGGCGTGGCCAGGCCACTGTCCACCCTCTGCTGTCGCTGGCCGCACTTGGCTTTCCATCATCTGGCCACTGGCCACTGCCTTAAGGCAGTGGTCCTAGACAACACAAAAGGGAAATTATGTAGCATAACCCAGACCATCCAGAGGACACTCAAGATGGCTATTTCAAAAGTCGTGCCATTTGCTGTTTTTCTGCACACCCGTGTACGGCTGCGGACCCCCAAGTGACCCTCGCGATATGTGGCATATCTTTGATGTAGCGCCCCTTAGCACAAAAGGGAAAATTACAGGCATATCCCTGCCCATCCGGAGAACGGTCCAGATCAGCAAGCGGCCTTCCACCATATGGCCACCGCCTTAAGACGACTGCTCCTATACCAACACAGTAGCCTGTATAGTCAACTAAACAATTGCAGATAAAAGGACGGCCTCCTCACATGGAGAGTGTGGCTGTGTCTGGCGACCACCACAGCATACATCCCCCCCCGTAGCCCCTTCACCAGCAGCAGCCTGCTGTTTGGTGATGGAGAAAAATTGTATTTGATGTCAACGAATCTATAATCAAGCATCAATTAAAAACAGCAAAACACATTTGCGACCATAATAATACATTTGACAACAAGAAGCTATAATTCAAGAGAACTATGACACGGTGCCTTTTACCTGTGCAATGATATATCATACTAGCGTTTACGAAGCAAATCGTGAGAGCCTGTCTCGCCTTGCATAGGTGGGGGATTGAAATTTCGTTAAATATAGCCAAAACGAAAAAAAAGAAATACTTGTCAAGAATCATTTTGTGCTGCCCTAGACATCTCTTCCACCAGCCAGGCGGTATGTCATTGATATCAGTTTGACAGGTTAATTAAATAAACTGATCATGAGAGTCACTTTGCATGGCAAATAATTTTTTTTTCAGCAGTCAGATTATACTCACCAGCTAGCACAACTGGGAATCCATGGAGGGAACGTGATGCTCCTTTCGAGGAACGCTACTGAGACATGACATATGAAGCTGGCCACAGTAAATGTGCTGCATTTGGAGGGAAGGAGGAGAAAAGGGATGGGGCACACATACAGCTGAGAAAACACGTGACGTCATCTGGGGGAGCAGGTGGGCGTGGTCGGAGGCTAGGGTGGGTGGGAGTGGAGGTGATTAATTGATCAATTAAATTAATTTTCATATGAATTTGATATCAAAATTCCACCACAAACGCCCTTACCCTACTTACTCATGGAAGGCGCCGTAACAGCTGTATCATACGTGAATGCCACCCTCCGGCCGATAGTGCAACCATATTGGCAGCATATTGGCGAGGTATTCGTCTCCATGGATGACAATTCGCGCCCCTATCGTGTACATCTTGTGAATGACTTCCTTCAGGATAACAATATCGCTCGACTAGAGTGGACAGCATGTTCTCCAGACATGAACCCTACGGAACATGCCTGGGATATATTGAAAGGGACTGTTTATGGACGACGTGACCAACCAGCGACTCCGAGGGATCTACGCCGAATCACCGTGGAGGAGTGTGACAATCTGGCCCAACAGTGCCTTGATGAACTTGTGGATAGTATGCCACGACAAATACAGACATACGTCAATGCAAAAGGGCGTGCTACTGATATTAGAGGTACTGAGGTGTACAGCAATCTGGACCACCACTTCTGAAGGTCTCGCTGTACGGGGTGGTACAACATGCAATATGTGGTTTTCATGAGCAATAAAAAGGGTTGAAATGAGGTTTATGTTGATTTCTATTCCAATTTTTTGTACACGTTCCGGAACTCTCGGAACCGGGGTGTTGCAAAACTTTTATTGATGTGTCTATTTATTCCACGAGATGCATTAATTCATCCGCCAGGAATACGCAAGAAATTTGATCAGTAATGGTAGACGTTGCTCTCGAGCTACTTGATGACCAATATGCACAGATATACTGTCACCTGAGGTAACGGTAAGATGAATTTCTTTAATTTTGCCTATGTGATGGATACGTCACATAATGATTAGCTCTTCACGGATCATGTGAATCAGTTTTAGCTGACTAACATGCGTCAGCATCAGTTAGATTCGTCGCGAGATCTTCGTCAAAGACTCTTTGGGATATGCCTCTTTGAAGTGCACCATTTTCTCACAGTGCTTTCTCTAATTGTATTCTCCTAGCTGTCAGAAAAAAGAAAGATTTCAGTGCTCTTGCTTTTCCAACGCACGTGAAAAGCGTAATATATTGAAATTGAATACTCGCTTCCCATGTCTCAAGAAGTGATCTTACTTTTTCACATAACAAGTGACTTCTACAGAGGTGAAAAAATTTAATTGAAAGACTGATACTACATAAACATACGCTTTTTCTCATGAGCAAAATCGAACTGTAACTGAATTCCTTTCTGTATTTGGAACATGGGGGAGTAGCAGAAACAAGATTAGCGTCAAACTTAATGAAAATTAGGGACAATGTAGTAGCCTAAGTGTAGGAATTTTGCTACCTTAGGAGCAAACTAACACAGACTATCGCAGGAATAGATAACATTAACCGTCAAAAGACTTCTTCTAAATCAAACGCAGCTCTTAACACGAGAAAGTTTCTGTGAACACACGATGGTATGGAGTCCCTTAGCGGTTATTCGTTTGTGGCAACATGGTGACTACACCACAACAGAAGTCATTTTGTGTGTTGGAATTTGCGCGAAGTTAGTCCATTGTTCAAGTGCAATGTGCATTCCGCCAACGATTCAGCAAGAAGCTGCTTCTGCAGAGCAGATACATGACTGGCACTAAACATTCTTATATTACATAATAGACAGAGATACCGAAATCAGATATTGGATTTTAAGGGATGCCCAGGAGCGGAGAGAGATTCAGATCACAATCTGGTAGAGATGAAGAGAAGACCGAATTTTAAAACACTGGTCAGGAAGAATCAAAACCCAAAGAAGTGGGTACGGATTTATTAAGGGTTCAAGAGATCCGCTCTAAGTTATCTGAGGCTACGGGTACGGCAACATGGAGTAGCTCAGTGGGCAGTTCAGTTGCAAAGGAATAGACATCTCTAAAAACGGCAATCGCAGAAATTGGAAAGAAAAACATAAATACAAAGAAGATAACTGCGAAGAAACCAAGGGTAACAGAAGAAATACTTCATTTGATCGATGAAAGAAGGAAATACGAAAATATTCAGGAATATAGAAATACAAGCCACTTAAGAATGAAATAAATAGAAAGTGCAGGGAAGCTAAGACGAAATGTCTACATAAGAAATGTGAAGAAACTGAAAAACAAATGATTATCGAAGAACTGACTCGACGTATAGAAAACTCAAATTAATCTTCGGTGAAATTAAAAGCAAGATTGTTAACATTAAGAGTGCAATGCGAATTCCACTGATAAATGCGAGGAGAGAGCTGATAGGTGGAGAAAATACATTTAAGACCCTCATGATGGAACAGGCTTGACTTATGAGGTGTTAGAAGAAGAAACAGGAATCGATAGAGAAGAGATACAGGACCCAGTATGAGAGTCAGAATTTAAAATAGCTATGAAGACATAAGATCAAATCAGGCATAACGGTTAAATAGCATTCTATCAGAATTTCTAAAATCATTGACGAATATGGCAACAAAATGACTACTGATACTGGTGTGTAGAATATATGAGCGTGGGGACATACCACCTGACCTTCGGAAGAACATTAACCACACAGTTCCGAAGATTAAAAACGTTGGCAAATGAGAGAATCATCGCACAGCCAGCTTAACAGCTCATGTATCCTAGTTGCTGACAAGAATAACGAACAGGAGAATGGAAAAGGAAACTGAAGATGTCTTGGATGACTATCAGTTTGGCATTATGAGAGGTACAGGCAGCGTAGAGGCACTTCTGACGTTGTGGACGATAATCGAAGCTAGACTAAAGTAAAATCAAGACACTTTCATAGGATTTGTCGATCTGGAGATAGAGTTCGACAACGCCAAATGGTGCAAGATGTTCGGAACCGAGAGAGAATAATAAGAGTGGATTACCAAAAACGAGGTGCTCAGATTAAAAACGGTGTAAGACAGGAATGAAAATAAAATAAAAATTCAAGACTGGAATTAAAATTCAAGGTAGAAGGATGTGATTGGTAAGATTCGCTGATGAGGTTGCTGTTCTCAGTGTATGTGAAGAAGAATTACAAGGTATGTTGAATGGAATGAACATTCTAATTAATGTAGAATATGAATTGGGAATAAGTCGAAGAAAGACGAAAGTGCTGAGAAGTAGCAGAAACGAGAACAGTGAGACAATTATATCAGGATTGACGGTCATGAAGTAGATGAAGTTAGGGAATTCTGATACCTACGCAGCAAAATAATCCATGACTGACGGAGCAAGGACGATACAAGCAAAAATGTCATTCCTGGCCAAGACAAATCTACCGATGTCCAATATAGGCCTTAATTTGAGGAAGAAATTTCTGAGAATGTACTTTTGGAGCACAGCATTGTAGGGTAGTGAAACATGGACTGTGGGAAAACCGGGACAGAAGAAACTCGAAGAGTTTAAGATGCAGTGCTACCGTCTAATGTTGAAAATTAAGTGAACTGATAAACTAAGGAATAAGGAGGTTCTCTGGTGAGTGTAAGAGGAAAAGAATATATAGAAATCACTGCCAAGATGAAAGGACAGGATGATTAGATATTTGTTAGCACATCAGGGAATAACCTCCATGGTACTAGAGGGAGCTGTGGAGGGTAAAAACTGTAGATGAAGACAGAGATTGGAATACACCGAGCAAATGATTGAGGACGTACGTTGCAAGCGCTACTGCGAGATGGAGCAACAATTACGTCCTATTTCAGCTCTCCAGAACATGGTACAGGACATGTTTCCCGATCGACTCATCTTTTCGGATGAATCGACGTTCCATCTTTCGTGTAAAGTAAACCTCCATAGCGTAAGAATTGGGGGTCACGAAATCCTGGCTTCGTCTTAAAAAATGAGACTAGCCGAAACTAAACGGGTCTTTTGCCATTTCTGTTCTCTTAGTTTATGGACCTTTCTTTTTTGACGATGAAACTGTGACAGGCATGTCACACCTGAACACGCCGCGAAATTGGTTGTTCCCTCAACTTCACGAAGATTCCTCTGATTTCATTTTCATGTACAACAGCATCCCATCTCAGTTTTACTTTGAGGTGTGACGTTACAGTAACATCATCATCCAATAAAGTTAGACTGGAAGAGGTGGCAACAAGTTCTCGTTCATTACTTTTTGCTACCAGGTCACCGCCTCGAACCATGTGATTTTTTTCTGTGGGGCTACATAATAGACAGTGTCTTTGTCCCACCTATGGTGCAACTGTCAATTCAATAAATAGGGACCTGTTGATTCCGTGCGTGGGATGAAATGGTCTTCCTATCGATGTTTCTCGAGCAACGCGTTGTACTCATGTTGAGTGAATGGTGTAGTGTCTGTTCGAACATAAAACTTTAAACCTTCCTCTATCGAGTGACATTCGCTATGTGTTTCCGTTAGGCTCGTGCACAAATTCGTAACGTTTTCCCATAAACTTGATAAACAGAACAGATACACATAACAGAGACTCTAGTAATTAATATAATCTTTTTCACTGTTTCTTCCAAAAATTTAATTAACACAACAGATCACATAACAGAGACTTCACTATTTGCAACAGCCTGCCAACGCTGGAGTAGATTTTCGACTTCACGACTGTAGAAATCACGTGGTTTTGAAGAGACGAACTCGTGAACCATGCTCGGAAAGCATTTTCATGCGGAAAGGAAGTTCCTTGAAGATTGTTAGATAGAGTCCGGAAAAGGTGAAAATCTCACGTCGCAATATCAGTTGTAAAAGATGGTTGAGAATGACTTTCCAACCCAACACCTGTAGAGTGTTTTTTGTCGATCTAGCAGAATGCGGGCGGGCTTTATCAAAAATGGTTCAAATGGCTCTGAGCACTATGGGACCCAACTGCTGAGGTCATTAGTCCCCTAGAACTTAGAACTGCTTAAACCTAACTAACCTAAGCACATCACACACATCCATGCCCGAGGCAGGATTCGAACCTGCGACCGTAGCAGTCACGCGGTTCCGGACTGACGCGCCTAGAACCGCACGGCCACCGCGGCCGGCGCGGCCTTTATCGCGGAGTAGCATCACTTGACGCAGTATTCCTGGTTGTTGTTGTTGGATTGTGTCTGCAAGGCGTCTCAGTTGTTGACAATAAATGTCATCAGTGATGGTTACACCACGGGGAAGCATTTAGTAATTTACCACGTCGTCGCTGTTGCATCAGATGCATAACTTAACCTTTTGTGGCTGTGCACAGGCCTTTGTACAGCGAGTTGCTGCTTTGTTTGCGCTCAACGATTCCGTTTTTTTCTTTGTGTTATGAAAGGGGCATCATTTTTCGTCACCAGTTGTTGTTGTTGTTGTGGCCTTCAGTCCAGAGACTGGCTTGATGCAGCTCTCCATGCAACTCTATCCTGTGCAAGCTTCTTCATCAAATGGTGCAAATGGCTCTGAGCACTATGGGACTTAACATCGGAGGTCATCAGTCCCCTAGAACTTAGAACTACTTAAACCTAACTAACCTAAAGACAGCACACACATCCATGCCCGAGACAGGATTCCAGTCTGAAGCGCCTAGAACCGCTCGGCCACACCGGCCGGCGCTTCTTCATCTCCCAGTACCTACTGCAACCTACATCCTTCTGAATCTGTTTAGTGTATTCATCTCTTGGTCTCCCTCTGCGGTTTTTATCCTCCATGCTGCCCTCTAATACTAAATTGGTGATCCCTTGATGCCTCATAATATGTCCTGCCAATCGATCCCTTCTTCTAGTCAAGTTGTGCAACAAATTTCTCTTCTCTCCAATTCTATTCAATACCTCCTCATTAGTTATGTGATCTACCCATCTAATCTTCAGCATTCTTCTGTAGCACCACATCTCTAAAGCTTCTGTTCTCTTTTTGTCTAAACTCTTTATCGTCCACGTTTCACTTTCATACATGGCTGCACTCCATACAAATACTTTCAGAAACGACTTCCTGACACTTAAATCTATACTCAATGTTAACAAATTTCTCTTCTTCAGAAACGCTTTCCTTGCCATTGCCAATCTACATTTTATATCCTCTCTACTTCGACCATCATCAGTTATTTTGCTCCCCAAATAGCAAAACTCATTTACTACTTTAAGCGTCTCTCTTCCTATTCTAATTCCTGCAGCATCACCCGATTTAATTCGACTGCATTCCATTATTCTCGTTTTGCTTTTGTTGATGTTCATATTATATCCTGCTTTCAAGGCCCTGTCCATTCCGTTCAGCTGCTCTTCCAAGTCACCAGTAACGATACAGTATAGCTAACTGATGATGAGCACGCAGAGATGCACATATGGCCACCCTCTGATTTTCGTGCATTTGGCTTAGAGCATCCATTTCCCATGCACCTGATTTGTAAACCTTCCGCATTGCATGCAGATGTCACACGATGGTGTAATGCTAACAGTTCATCACATTTGCCAGTTCTCGAGTACAGCGATGTGAATCGTGGATCAATGCGTTTAAACGATAGTCATCAAACCCTAAAAGATTTCCTGAGCTTGGGGAGTCACTATTGTCAAGACGATCTTCCTTAAAACGAGAAAACCATTTCCTTGCCGTGCTCTGTCCAAGGGTATTATAACCATACACAGCTCATTTGTTTCTGGCAACCTCTGCTGCTGTCACCCCTCTATTGAACTCAGACAGAAGAATATATAGGAAATGTGACGATTTCTTCAGTTGTCACCCATTTTCTGTCGTCCACAGCTCCACTCAATGTCTCCAAATGACAACATGTAAACTGAAACTGCAAAATTGATTTACGATTAAAAAATCAACTAAATCAAGCATCCTGATGGAATGGGGACTCACCGAAATAATCATCGAATGGAATAGGAAACTACGTTACGTTAAAAGTAACTTATTTGCCGGACTTTTAAATGACTCTGAGCACTATGCGACTTAACTTCTGGGGTCATCAGTCGCCTAGAACTTAGAACTAACTAAACCTAACTAACCTAAGGACATCACACACATCCATGCCCGAGGCAGGATTCGAACCTGCGACCGCAGCGGTTGCTCGGCTTCAGACTGCAGCGCCTAGAACCGCTCGGCAAAAACTGGCAACCGGTGAACGAACCAATAGCAACCGGCGTACCAATAAGCTCCGAACTTACGCAGAGACCTAATGTCTTTCGTAGATTGTTTCTAATTAACAACTGAAATCTGTTCTTTCTTTTTGAATTATCGCTTAGTTTTATCGTCGGGTTGACTGTGATCCGCTACTGGAGCACTTCACCACTGGCCGCGGGAAGAGCCTTCTGGCTCTCCCTCTATACCCGTCGCGGCTCACCCTTGCTGCGCGGTCACGGTCGAGGCCGGCCACCTAAGAGCGTTTACGGCGGTCGCCCTCACTGAGTTATGTGCTGGCGCCCATTAGCGCCCGCAGCCTCCTCAAAGGGCCTGCCGTGAAAGAGGGCCCGGCCGCCTACTAGCAAAGGTCAGGGTTCACGTCCCGCCGCCGCCCGCCGATCAATGGCTGCATTCACAGCCGCAGGCGTGGGAAGGAGCGAGCGGCCGCCGTTTGTCCTCTGCCACTCATTGTTTTACGAAGGAGCCCGGCTAGGTGTCAACGCCCTCAGACCAGCGTAAGGCAGCCAAGAAATGCGCTTCGGCGAGTGCCGAGGCAGAATCCCCCGGCCACTTTGAGTAAGCTCCTTACAGCACGGAGCCGTAGAGTATAAAGCCATTAACGAAAGCCTGCGTCCTCAGAACCGACAAGGCTCGGGAGTTGTGAAGGTGGGGGGGGGGGGGGGGGGGGGGTAATCGACGGAGGTCCGACCTCACACGACCTCCGTTCACTTCCGAAAATCTTACAAGGAAGCCTTACGGGCTATTCTGCCCTCTTCATGATTTCCTTTGCAGTTACAGGATAACAGTTTCCAAAAGCAGTTCTACGCAATTCTAAAAAAAGAAAAGAACATTCAAAAAAGTCCTTTTGGAAAATTAGATTTCCGAGCCTTGTTAAGTGTAAAGCATTTTCGAACTGATTAATATAGTCGCCAGTACCTGGGTAGATGGACCGAAACGTTGCGCTTTAAGATGAACTCCATTAGACCATGGCATAATAGCCCGCAACTTCCTACACTACTAGCCATTAAAACTAGTACACCAAGAAGAAACGCAGATGATAAACGGGTATTCATTGGACAAATATATTATACTTGAAATGACATGTGATTACATTTTCACGCAATTTGGTTACAGAGATCCTGAGAAATCAGTACGCAGAACAACCACCTCTGGCCATAATAACGGCCTTGATACGACTGGACATTGAGTCAAACAGAGCTTGGATGGCTTGTCCAGGTACAGCTGCCCATGCAGCTTCAACACGGTACCACAGTACATCAAGAGTAGTGACTGGCGTATTGTGACGAGCCAGTTGCTCGGCCACCATTGACCAGACGTTTTCAGTTGGTGAGAGATTTGGAGAATGTGGTGGCCAGGGCAGCAGTCGAACATTTTCTTCATCCAGAAAGCCCCGTACAAGACCTGCAACATGCGGTCGTGCATTATCCTGATGAAATGCAGGGTTTCGCAGGGATCGAATGAAGGGTAGAGCCACGGGTCGTAACACATCTGAAATGTAACGTCTACTGTTCAAAGTGCCGTCAAGGCGAACAAGAGGTGACCGAGACGTGTAACCAACAGCACCCCATACCATCACGCCGGTTGATACGGCAGTATGGCGATGACGAATACACACTTCCAATGTGGGTTCACCGCGATGTCGCCAAACACGGGTGCGACCATCATGATGCTGTAAACAGAACCTGGATTCATCCGAAAAAATGACGTTTTGCCATTTCTGCACCCAGGTTCGTCGTTGAGTACACCATCGCAGGCGCTCCTGTCTGTGATGCTGCGTCAAGGGTAACCGCAGCCGTGGTCTCCGAGCTGATAGTCCATACTGCTGCAAACGTCATCGAACTGTTCGTGCAGATGGTTGTTGTCTTGCAAACGTCCCCATCTGTTGACTCAGGGATCGAGACGTGGCTGCACGATCCGTTACAGCCATGCGGATAAGATGCCTGTCATCTCGACTCCTAGTGATACGAGTTCGTTGGGATCTAGCACGGTGTTCCGTATTATCTTCCTGAACCCACCGATTCCATATTCTGCTAACAGTCATTGGATCTCGACCAACGCGAGTAGCAATGTCGCGATACGATAAACCGCAATCGCGATGGTCTACAATCCTACCTTTATCAAAGCCGGAAACGTGATGGTACGCATTTCTCCTCCTTACACGAGGCATCACAACAACGTTTCACCAGGCAACGCCGGTCAACTGCTGTTTGTGTATGAGAAATCGGTTTGAAACTTTCCTCATGTCAGCACGTTGTAGGTGTCGCCACCGGCGCCAACCTTGTTTGAATGCTCTGAAAAGCTAATCATTTGCATATCACAGCATCTTCTTTCTGTCGGTTAAATTTCGCATCTGTAGCACGTCATCTTCGTGGTGTAGCAATTTTAATGGCCAGTAGTGAAAAAAAACATTTTCGAACTGATTAATATAGTTGCCGGTAGCTGGGTAGATGGGGACGAAACGTTGCGCTTTAAGATGAAATCCATTAAACCATGGCACAATAGCCCGCAACTCCCTATTAATTGTGACATTTACGGCCGTGGAAGTTTTCGTTTCATAATTAAAAACAGATTTTCATTGTTCATGACCAGTGTTACTGAACAATTGTCGCAAACCAAAGAATTTATGCTATTATTAACTGAAACAGTCAACATTACATTATTTCGTAACAGAAATCATCATCAAATATGGTCACCATTTCGCCACACATATGTATACTACTTTGAAGAGCCAATAAACGGCTACACCTGCCTAATATCGTGTTGGTCCCCTGCGAGTACGCAGAAGTGCCACAACAAGATGTGGCATGGACTCGACTGAAGTAGTGCTTGAGGGCGCTGACACCACGAATCCTGCAGGGCTATCCATAAATCGATAAGAGCACGAGATGGTGGAGATCTCTTCTCAACAGCACGTTGTAAGTCATTCCGGATACGCCCAATAATGTTCATGTCTGGGGAGTTTGGTGGACAGCGGAAATGTTTAAGCTCAGAACAGTGTTCCTGGCGCCACTCTGTAGCAATTCTGGACGTGTGAGTGTCGCATTGTCCTGTTGGAATTGCACATCTCTATCGGAATACAATGGACATGAATGGATGAAGATGGTCAGCCAGGAAGCGTAGTGTCACCTGTCAGAGTCTCTAGAAATGAAAAAGTATTTCATTTTCTATTTTTGTACCAAATTTTCATTTACTGTCAACAGTCGTATTATCATTAAAAATGAAAATATTCCATTTGTATTGAAAGAGTATAACTGAATATGTGTAATCTCCGTTTCTAATTTCCAGTTCCATATGTTAACAAATACAGAACTGAAGTAAAAGAAAAAAAAAAAAATAGTTGGTACTAACAAGATTTGAACTATGGATATTATGAACACCAGAATTTTCCTCTACACACTTTCTTTTGTAAAGAAATAGTTTACTGACTTACATTTCGTAAACAAAGATATCTTTCATATAACAATTTCAATTCTATATAAAAAAAAACCATTCACAATACAATGAAAAAAAGGAAAGAAATTTGAACGTAACGAATCAAAGTGAAACATCAGTGGTGTGCTTCCGGGTGTTCTCCCGAGTGGTTTCCTTTTTTTACACATCATTTCGAAGACAAGCGCCTTCTTCACGTGTTGCGAGTTTTGCTGTTACGTATACTAGCTACTTGAATTCCAAACAGAAGTCGCAAAAAAGAAGCACGTCCCAAAACATATTCTCCTATTCTCCTGTTCTGGGTACCTATGCGTAAAATATTATACCCTCTTCCAAATGCTTCACACCTGGCTAAAAATGACTTACGTGTTAGTAGTGCCATCCATTGGTAATGCTGGAATTCAATATAGTGTTGGCCCACCCTTAACATTGATGGCAGCTTCCACTCTCGCAGGCATACGCTCAATCAGATGCTGGATTGGCAGCGCATTCTTCACGGACTGCTGCACTGAGAAGAGGTATCGATGTCGGTCGGTGGGCGTTCTAAAACATCCCAGAGGTGTTCTGTAGGATTCATGTCAGGACTCTATGCAGGCCAGTCCATTACAGGGATGATATTGTCATGTAACCACTCCGCCACATGCAGTGCATTATGAACGGGTGCTCGATCGTGATGAAAGATGCAATCGTCATTCCTGAATTGCTCTTCAACTGTGGGAAGCAATAAGGTGCTTAAAACACCAATGTAGGCCTGTGCTGTGATAGTGCCAGGCAAAACAGCAAGGGATGCAAGCCTCTCCATGAAACACACGACCACACCATAGCACCACCGCCTCCGAATTTCACTGTTGGCACTACACACACTGGCAGATGATGTTCACCAGGCATTCGCCATACCTACACCCTGCCATCGGATCGCCACATTGTAGATCGTGATTCGTCACTCCACACAACGTTTTTCACCGTTCAATCGTCCAATGTTTACGCTCCTTGCACCAACCGAGGCGTCTTTGGTATTTACCAGCGTGATGTGTGTGTTATAAGTAGCCGCTCGCCATGAAATCCAAGTTTTCTCACTTCCCGCCTAACTGTCATAGTACTTGCAGTGGATCCTGATGCAGTTTGGAATTCTTGTCTGATGGTCTGGATAAATGTCTGCCTATTACACATTACAACCCTCTTCAACTGTCGGCGGTCTCTGTCAGTCAACAGATGAGGTCGGCCTGTACGTTTATGTGCTGTTCGTGTCCCTTCACGTTTCCACTTCACTATCACAACGGAAACAGTGGACTTAGGGATGTTTACGAGTGTGGAAACCTCGCGTACGGTTGTATGACACAAGTGACTCCGAATCACCTGACCACGTTCGAAGTGCGTGAGCTCCGCAGAGCCCCCCATTCTGCCCTCTCACAATGTCTAATGACTACTGAGGTCACTGATATGGAGTACCTGGCAGCAGTTGGCATCACAATGCACCTAAAACGTATGTTTTTGGGGGCGTCTGTATACTTTTGATCACTTAGTGTATGTCGAGTAGAATACAAATAAATTTGAATAAGATCTCCCATAAAACACGCCGTACTGTGTGTGGCAACGATCAGTAAGCTGGGATACATGCTGCAGAGATATGAACTAAGACCATTCGTACGACTGGCCCCCAAGACACCGGATGTACTACGAGCTGTTAAAGGCGACATAGCGCTTCGTCTGCCAGGTGTGTATGATGTCCCTTGCGAATTCGGCAGGCCGCAAAGCTGCGGAGCGTTCTACGGAGATCAAGAGACATGTTAAAGGAAGGCAGCTTGACAAGCCGGCCATAGATGAGCACTGCCTGAGAAACAGATACACTATACAATTTTGAAAGACGAGAATCTTCGCTCATGCATCAATATTTTGGTATTCCATTAAAAAGGAGGCGGCTGAGACTAGAATTTACAGCAAAAATTTTAAGAGAGACCAGAAGGCTGTGGGGACGGCTTTGTATATCGAAAGAAAGCAAAGACGGATGCTTGATGCTCTTAGTGGGTGACCGTTTCATACGTCCGGCCTGCCCCTCGCGCCACTTGACGTCACTCAGTCCAGCCCGCGACCAACGAGATGTACGGACCCTGCAACGAACTTGCGACGTCACACTAGTCGACTTGTTCGTCACACTTCGCTAACGCTCGGCTTCGTGCAGGGGCCACGGAAAATAAGTATTTAATTGAAAAAAGTAGACTAAACTTTTTTTGATTTTGTCATGTCCTACCGAGCACTTGCATGCATTTTAAGATTCAGTCCAGAATTGTGACACACGTCTGAAATATTCACTCGTGCCACACTGGAGACGGCTGCTGGCAGTGTAAGACCTGCCGTATCACGTGCTCTGACGTACGCGCCACGACCTGTCTTTCCCGTGGGTTTCAGCCTCGCGGCGGGCCGGAGAAGCTATGAGCTGCCCAACCCATCTTACGTGCACCCGGTTATTCGGTCCTCTATGATTATGCCATATGTTGTAATCGTGGCTATATAAGCGAAAAACCGTGCAAGTCTCGGTAGTCAATGGTTTTTACTCTTGACGACGATGGCGGAGGTAGCCGTAGAAAGTGCGTTTTATCCGAAACGACATGGGTTGAAAACCAAGAAGACTATTTTTCAGAGATGCCACCGCGAAAGACTCCGAAGCTTCACCTCACTTCCAGGTAAGCCGATGTACGAGTATTAGGGTACACAACTAATCCACATTTGAGACATAAGTTGCTAACGCAGAGTTCTGTTGCAAATAACATATTATTTGTTCATATCATGTCACTGACCACCCTTTATTTCTGTTGTTAAAACTTTTTTGAGAAATATTTCTCCTTATATTCATCCATTTTTGTTGCATTCTTTGCTTCCATTCTGTTCTACCTTTTCTTCATTTCTACACTCCTGGAAATTGAAATAAGAACACCGTGAATTCATTGTCCCAGGAAGGGGAAACTTTATTGACACATTCCTGGGGTCAGATACATCACATGATCACACTGACAGAACCACAGGCACATAGACACAGGCAACAGAGCATGCACAATGTCGGCACTAGTACAGTGTATATCCACCTTTCGCAGCAATGCAGGCTGCTATTCTCCCATGGAGACGATCGTAGAGATGCTGGATGTAGTCCTGTGGAACGGCTTGCCATGCCATTTCCACCTGGCGCCTCAGTTGGACCAGCGTTCGTGCTGGACGTGCAGACCGCGTGAGATGACGCTTCATCCAGTCCCAAACATGCTCAATGGGGGACAGATCCGGAGATCTTGCTGGCCAGGGTAGTTGACTTACACCTTCTAGAGCACGTTGGGTGGCACGGGATACATGCGGACGTGCATTGTCCTGTTGGAACAGCAAGTTCCCTTGCCGGTCTAGGAATGGTAGAACGATGGGTTCGATGACGGTTTGGATGGTCCGTGCACTATTCAGTGTCCCCTCGACGATCACCAGTGGTGTACGGCCAGTGTAGGAGATCGCTTCCCACACCATGATGCCGGGTGTTGGCCCTGTGTGCCTCGGTCGTATGCAGTCCTGATTGTGGCGCTCACCTGCACGGCGCCAAACACGCATACGACCATCATTGGCACCAAGGCAGAAGCGACTCTCATCGCTGAAGACGACACGTCTCCATTCGTCCCTCCATTCACGCCTGTCGCGACACCACTGGAGGCGGGCTGCACGATGTTGGGGCGTGAGCGGAAGACGGCCTAACGGTGTGCGGGACCGTAGCCCAGCTTCATGGAGACGGTTGCGAATGGTCCTCGCCGATACCCCAGGAGCAACAGTGTCCCTAATTTGCTGGGAAGTGGCGGTGCGGTCCCCTACGGCACTGCGTAGGATCCTACGGTCTTGGCGTGCATCCGTGCGTCGCTGCGGTCCGGTCCCAGGTCGACGGGCACGTGCACCTTCCGCCGACCACTGGCGACAACATCGATGTACTGTGGAGACCTCACGCCCCACGTGTTGAGCAATTCGGCGGTACGTGCACCCGGCCTCCCGCATGCCCACTATACGCCCTCGCTCAAAGTCCGTCAACTGCACATACGGTTCACGTCCACGCTGTCGCGGCATGCTACCAGTGTTAAAGACTGCGATGGAGCTTCGTATGCCACGGCAAACTGGCTGACACTGACGGCGACGGTGCACAAATGCTGCGCAGCTAGCGCCATTCGACGGCCAACACCGCGGTTCCTGGTGTGTCCGCTGTGCCGTGCGTGTGATCATTGCTTGTACAGCCCTCTCGCAGTGTCCGGAGCAAGTGTGGTGGGTCTGACACACCGGTGTCAATGTGTTCTTTTTTCCATTTCCAGGAGTGTAGTTTTAAAAGAATAGTTGTCTTAGGTATACTTTCGTTATTTTTACTATTTTTTTGAACGAAACGTATTTCGACAAGATGATTTATGACAAGTTTGAACTCAGCTATCAGCTATTATGTCAGTTATTTGGAACAGTTTTGTACTTAAAAGCGCTTGAAAATCTCTGATGTACAGACAATGAACTTGAAATTTTGTTGTGTATGATGAACGTTTAACACGGCCAGTAGATGAGATCTCCACTTTAGAAATAACTACTGTTTATCTGGATCTGTAAGGCTTCTTCAGTAGGCGCGCGAGGTAGCCGTGCTGTCATAGGCGTCTTGTCACGGTTGACGCGGCTCCTCCCGTCGGAGGTTCGAGTCCTCCCTCTGGCATGGGTGTGTGTGTTATCCTTAGCGTAAGTTAGCTTAAAGTTAGATTAAGTAGTGGGTCAGCTCAGGGACCGATGACCTCAGCAGTTTGGTCCCGTAAGACCTTACCACATATTTCCTAATTCTTTTGCTTCTTGAGTAATGATTACACATCATTATTCCTTAGATCCGGCAGGCAGTAGCGGTGGAGTTTGTGCTTCTTGAGACCCAGTAATTCTTCAGTACAGTTCCGCATTAACGCCTGCTTAACAAAACATATGCACGCAGGTATTCGTTTAGAGTGAACACTTCCTAGCAAACAAAACTTATTGTGTCGTTGTTACTGAGGAGGCATCATCAGAAGCAAAGGCAGCGTCCGGTGTAACTCGCAGTAGTGTGGTCGGCCAGCTGCCGTAGACGAAATGTATCAACATCCGAATAATGCCTGCGGTACTGCAAGGCTTTTAGCTAACAACGTAGTGGTGAAAAATAAAATGAGATTGTTACAAACTGATCGCGAAATTCAGAGAGTCTGCAGATTACCAACGCATCGTTAAATATTGGTATTTGAGTCTGGACATAAACACGCTGATGAGCCAAAACACTGTGACCACTGCTCATGGGAGAATTTTTGCTGTCTGGTGGCCATGAGGGCATTTGACGTTGTAAGAAACGTATAGACGGTGTTTCAGAGTCTTTGCATCAAACGTCTGGGGTGGTACCCGTAGATCACGTCAAGAGGAACAACTTTTGTTAGAAACAAAATGTTCGCAGATGCTTATCACTGGCGTCGTGCCTTGTTTCATTGAATTCGCCCGCCATGGGAAGACGAGATTTCACCAAATTGCCAGGGTCTACAAACCAGGTGTGCTGCATCTGTATGCTGGCTACCCGGTAAATTCGTAGAGTGATTTTCAACAAGGAAAACCTTAAAAATACGGAGAAAGCTATTTTATAAACTCAGAATATCCCCTTTCACACTGATCAGATAACTGGATTATACTCAACACACATTGGATACGAACGACACAGAGAGCTTACGTCCTGCCTCATCTCAGGAGCATATTCGGTTATAAAAGCCACCTATCGTCGCCGGAAAGGATCTCTGAATACTTTATCTCTAACGAAATTTGTTTTCCATTATGTGCTCCGTCACTCTTAGATGTTTGATGCACAGACTTTGGAACACCATGTATAAGCGAAGCAGAGACATATGGGGAGTCTTTCTGGCGACGATTTAGACCGCAAGTGAGGACATAACTGTGCTTTACCGTCTTGTAAAGTCATCAGATGGTCAAAACAAATGGCAAAATGATTTAGACAAGATATCTGCATGGTGCGAAATGTGGCAATTGACGCTAATAAGATATCTGCATGGTGCGAAATGTGGCAATTGACGCTAATAATGAAAAGTGTAAAGTCATCCACATGGGTACTAAAGTAAATCCCCTAAATTTCGGTTACACGATAAACCACGAAAGATAAAAGCTGTAAATTCAACTAAATATTAGGGATTGCAGTTACGAATTACTTGGATTGGAACGATCACGTAGATGATGTTATGGGGAAAAAAAACCAAAGACTGCGTTTTGTTGTCAGAACACTTGGAAAGTGCAATAGATCTTCTAAAGAGACTACTTACACCACACTTGCCCACCAGCTTCTGGAGTATTGCTGTGCGGTGTGGGATCCGCATCAGATGGGACTGACAGAGGACTCGAAAAATTTCAAAAAAGAGCAGCTCGTCTTCTTTTATAGCGAAGTAGGGAAGAGAATGCCACGGACATGACAGGTGAACCAGGATAACACTAATTTAAACAAACGCGGTTTTCGTTGTGGCATGATCTTCTCGTGAAAATTCAATAGCCTACTTTCTCCTTCGACGGCAAAAATATTTTGTGGATCCCACTTACACAGGTTGAAAAGTCATCAATAAAATGATATAAATCAGAGCTCGTACAAAAGTTTTAACTGCTCGTTTTCCCTCGCACCGTTCGATAGTGGAACGGCAGAGAAACTGCTTGAAGGTCGTTCGATGAACGCTCTGCCAGGCATTAAACTGTGAATTGTAGAGTAGGCATGTAGATGAAGATCTAGATTTAAGCGTCATAGAGGAATTGCAGATTATTATGGCCCAGTGCCTGGTAAGGAGCATTTCGGATACGATGGAGGTGGTCAGCTGTTCGCATGCTACTGTCGTGAGTGCCTGTGGAAAAGTGATTCAAAGACGGTGCCACCACGAGTCGACGCCATTTGGTTGGTCGTCCACAGCTCGTCACAGAATGTGCAGGTTGCAGGTTTGTGCGCTCTGGAGGATAGCCGACGATATAGCATGTCTGAAAACAGGTGAGAATTCTGATGGGCGGGAATGTTTCATATTAAAATGCTCTTGTGTGCCTGAATGTTTCAGAACGTATCGTACAGCACAGATTATTGAACATGGTGTCCACAGCAGACGGCTTATATGTATTCCATGTTAGCGCAACGATATCGTCAATTGCGATTGCAGTGCACATGGGATCATCGAGAACGGTCCGTGAATCTATGGAAACATAGCCCCTTTCCGTATGAATCACATTTCTTCTTACATCAGGTCAATGGACGTGTCCAGCTACGCCGTCATAGAGTCAATGGCTGCTCGAAACAGGCACAGTGCCGCAGTCGCCGACTGGTCGGGGCAGTGTTATGCTGTGGGGGACATTCATCTCGTATTCCATATGACCTCTAGTAGTGGTCGTAGGCACCATGACCGATATGGAATAGATGAACAACCTTGCGGACCACCTACATCCCTTCATGCTTCATGTCTTCCCTGACGGTGACTGAATCTTCCAACAGAATAATTGTCCGTCTCGCAATGCCACGATCGTGCTACGCTGGTATGAGGAGCATCATAGTGAACTCACGTTGATGTCTTGGCCACCAAATTTGCCTTCTCTGAATACGATGGATGATGTCTGTGGCGTTATTTGGCGCCACTTCCGCATCCACAACCCACCGACTCGTAATTTACGGAAATTGTGTGACCTTTGCATAATCATCAGGTTTAAAATACTGTACCTACAATCGAATCCATGTCACGTAGAATCGCTGATGCACTGAGTCTCAATCGTGGAGCAACACACTATTGCGACATTGCAGTGTCCGGTTTGATTCTCATTACGATGCATAGTTACTTTGAGCATGCATGCATGTCCAAAGGAACGTTGCATCGTAATCAGAATGACGCAGGCATTGCAATATCGTATTTCTCCTATCAATTACAACGTCTGACCTGTATGGCAATGTACATAATGGATGTACGAGTACAGGTTGACAACATATGGAAGCTTAGGTCTGGCCGTGAGTCGTGCACACAGATAGCCAAACAGTAAGGGTACCGCTCGCGATAGGCGGGAAACACGGGTTTGAATCTCGGTCCTGCACAAATATTCACTGTCGTCATTTCATTCTCCAACTGATGGTTGTCCTTATTCACAATTGCGAATACATTTAATGCACACACTATTAATCTGGTGGTCACAGTGCTTTGGTTCATCAGTGTGCATGTAACGCAATTCGCGTAAATACATAAAAAGGTGTGATACCGCTTCAATACTCATTCGGCGAACAGTCACTGGAATCAGTCAATACAAATTAGTATTTAATGAGAGCCTTTCTGGATCAGTTTAAATGTACTTTGAAAGAGATGTCAGACTTCTACGACATATAATTTACACACGGAAGAGGTCGCTTACGGGGCCCTAACCAAGTCTGATTAACAGAAGATGAAAAATATTCTAAGAATAGCTGCAAGCTTCGTCTTCTTCACGACTGCGACAATCGACTGGTTTTAACAACCAATTGTCCTGTCTATGTATCTTCATTCAGTCTGACTTTTTTTTATTATTATTTTTTTTCAGCCAAATGAAACAAGCGGCATTATAGCCTCTGCCGCCGAGACCGCTATGTGGATGTTTTCCGCTCACTCCCTGGTAGATTCACTTGATGTGAGACAACTGCCTGAGCCAAGTCTCTGACGTTTGAAGTTTAGATCTGTTACAAGAATGTTCTGGGTTTGAGCGATTTCACTTACATATCCTTTCAGACTGTTATACATGAACCATGGCTTCGGTTGCCAACATTCTTACAAACAGCTACCTTATTTCGAGCAGAGGTGAATGAATGGATACTGTACGAGCTGTGAACGCCAACTTGTCTGCTGAGAGCCGCTTCATATGAGCGGAAGGTTTTTGCTTATATTAAATTCTTCCTCCTCCTCCATCAACCAGTTTGCACGCTTGCCCAGCAGAGCACAGCGCATGCCGCTCTGCGGTACCAGGAGAGCAGCCGAACGGGGGAAGTAACCAGCACATGTTGATATCAGGCGGCTGCAGCCAGCGGACGATACGCGCCACCTCTTCGCTGTTTCTGCTGTCCTGGACAGCAGCTCAGCGGGTGATGTAAGTCACTCCCAGTGATCCAGGCAGGTGCGAACGGTATCAGACTCGATTGTGATTTGTACGTATATAGCCAGTAACGTAATCTTTTGCGCAAGTGGTTACTTTTGTTTGGTAAGGCTTGTTTGGCCCTTGTGAGCCTTCTTTCGATATGTCTCCTGTTGCCACCAGGCGGTTTGCTCTATCACTCCACTGCCAAAATGTCGAAGTCCTTCACCTGTTTCTGTTATGTTTCCTGCTCTAGCGTAGAGTCTCAAATCCTTGTTTACTTTTTTCTGTCAATATGCTTTTTGTTTTATTTGCATTTATCGTCATGCTAGCGCAGCCATTAAAATCGGTGACATATAATTCGTCTCATTTTCTGCCACCGGAAAACGCAATGTGTATTTTTACGGTAAATTATTACACCTTTTGTTCTTTTTATTGTCTGCCTTGCATTTTAATCAAAATTAAATAGTCATGAAGTAATCTGTCATCTCCTCTTATTGTAAACCCTTTATCAAAGCCGTAACGATCTGTTACTGTATACTGGCTTTGAATGTACTGACGATAGATCTTTCCCGTTCATTTGACTTCTGTTCAGTTCTTACAGACTGTTTGTTCGCTCATTCCGCGTTTTCGTTCTAAAATTACATGCAGTATGGCTTCCTCATTCCTGTCCCTTTCCTTGCATTTCGAGCCCCAGTCTCATCTTAAGGTGCTTTGACAGTTTGTATCGATTATTTTTCCACATTTTGGTTCATTCTGGTCCTGGTGAGATTACAATGCTATATAACGAAGCGGGACCATCGTGAATACACAAGTTACTATACGAATACAAATCTAAAAATAACTTACTGTTTCTAGCGGCGGATTATCGGTTTCCTAAGCACAGTATGAATAAACATGTTTATGTACATACACACACACACACACTTATGTTTAAAAAATGTGCTGTAGAACGAAAGTATATATATTCTAAACATAAGTCAAAGAATTTGAAATGTAAAGATGCTGCGTTTCTACAAACACACAGGTGTTATTATCTCAGAGAAGATACAGGGCATTATTTACTAAACAAATATTTGAGAATATGTCAACTGTAGATTATTTTATCAAATGGTAGTAGTGGATAAATTAAACTTTTAAAATTACTGATCAAACTGTTACTGCTAAGCTCTGTTTGTTGATTTAATTTGTTTTCAGAGAATTTTGCTTTGTGTAACATTATTTCTAATCATTATTTCTAATTATTCTAGTGGATCAAGTTTTTTACCATGGGTTTCTGTTTGGAGTACAGCTGGGCTGTTGTGAATGTCGCATAGTCTGTGTCTCTTAACATGCATATGGTTGGCTACTGTGGATTTGTCGAAGTGCTTCCTTCTAAAAGCGTCAGTGTGTATTTTTTTTGTGTGTGGAAAGTTCTCAATGTTTTGCCTGTCTAAAATACAGGATAATAGTTGTATTGTAACATATATTCCACTATGTTCTGTTACTGGGGTGTTTGTGTTAACCGTGTGAGGTAAGTGGCGTTGAAGTTTGTGGTTTTCGGAGAATGGTATTTTAATATTGATGTTTCTAAAGAAGTTAGTAATTTTTTTGAGACTCTCTCCCTAAACAGGGAAGGCTTGGGAAGAAATGTGTTGTGTCAGCAATTATTCTTGTAATGTTTCTGTTACTGACGTTGGCCTATATTTTTTGGATAGTTTGTCAAATGATTTTTCAGAACACCCATTATTGCTTTTATCGTATCAATTTCTTGTATAAATGCTTTGGGTTTCAAGGACGATGTGTGTCCTATTCAATGTAGACCTAAATGCAGCGTACTTGTGTGTGTTTGGATGATGTAATGATTCATATATTGTAATATCAACGTAGATTTGTTCCCTATACACGTAAAAACTATGTCCTTGTTCATTCCTAGATTGCATTTTTTTGTCTTATTCGCTTGATTCTAAATTCTTCAGCAGTACCTTCATGTTTTAATTTTTTCGCTCGCTGCTTTAAGATATTGTTCGCTATTCTATAAACTTAAAATAGTACATGTTATGTGATCACTGTTTTCCAAAGTCGATAATACATTTCTATTATTGCTATAACGATTCTATGTCTAGCTTTTCTTGTGATTGGTCGTGTCGTCATAACATAAATTTTACTTGGACTGTCGTTTGTGCCCTTTTTTTCTACTGATTCTGGCTAAAATATGAACTGAATGTTTCCCTTGTTACATATAGCAATCTGACGGCAAATAAAATGCTAATTTGAGAGGAATCGTTTGTAACTGTAGTATCAGATGTTTAAACCATACTGGTTCCCCTCATAGAAATCTTTGGCCTGCAGCTACGTACGGCGAGCGCGGCACGTTTCTTGCGTGTTCATTTTGTGACTCGTTCGCTGAGAGCTCAAGCACGGAGCCTCGTAATCGGCTGGCCGCTCGAGAGGAGTTTTCAGATTTCCCTCCCTTCAAACTCGAAGTCATTAGTAGCGGATTTGGCGGACTAATTATTCGAAATTGAGGCTTATAAGGCGACCGTCATTCAGAACTTGAGTTCCTAATTTAGTTCCCTCAATACCCCGCCGAGCTGCACGTTTCAGGCATTGAAACTGCAGCGCTCTCACTTTGCACCGTTAATACCAACTTCCTCATGACGTGAAGTCTCCTAGCTCGGATGAAACAGTTCTGTACTTTCAGTATCACATTGTTCAAGTACTTTACAAGAGAAATGAAGTCTATTTCAACCAGGGACACTATTGGTCTTTATAAAAACGCTGCCATTCTAGTTTCAAAACACTTTAGCAATCTACATAACTCAGTGCTTACCGTAATCAATCAGTTAATCATTGAAACAATGATACATGCTGCAAGAAACTTTTTGTATAATAATTTCGTTGAAAGAATAGGAACATACAAGAATGTGATGTGGTAGTGGTAAGGTCTTACGAGACCAAACTGCTGAGGTCATAGGTCGAACTTGATGTACACGCGTTCTTATGGTGCTTGTACTTGTTGAGTGAGCGATTTTTATGTTTATCTTGGTTACAAGATCTAGCCGACAATAACTGAACAATACATAAAATTTGAAAACATTAAAAGGAAAACAATACTATATTCAATATTAATTAAACTGTACCTAAATTTCTCATATTACTTAAAGTTCTCAGTATCACTTTGACTAGGTACACGAAAACTTCCCAGCTTGCACAACTTAGCACCAACAGGTAGCACAAAGAGTGTCAGTAACAAGTCTGCATGACGTAGAGCACAATGGAAACCATTGTATTAAAGACACATAAATTTTATCGACAAAACATGTATCTTGTAACTGAAAAAGTGTCATCAAGATCTGCATATTGGCAAAAAATTCCATTTTAACTCCTCATTTGGATCTCTGGGAGAAGACAGCCGGGCATACGGGAGCATGAGAAAAATATTTTAAAAAACCAACAAAAGGGTAAACATTTTAGGAGTCGGAGAGTGGAACGTCAGAAGTCTGAATATAGTAGAGAAACTATGAAATATGAAAAGGGAATTCTCTCTCTCTCTATTCGTTTAGTCGGTTCCGACTCTTCGTGACCCCATGAACCAAATCACGCCACTTTTTCCTGTCTTGCACTTTCTCCCGTAGACCTTCCAGGTTGGAACACATTGCTTCTGTGATGCCATCGATCCATCTCATCCTCTGACGTCCTCTTCTTCTAGTTCCTTCAATCTTCCCCAACATTAATGTTTTTTCCAGCGAGGCATGCCTTCGCATTGTGTGTCCAAAGTAGGTCAGCTTTTGTTTTAACATTAGACCTTCCAGGGAGAAATCTGGTTTTATTTGCTCCAATATTGATCTGTTGGTTCTCTTTACAGTCCATGGAACTCTAAGAAGTTTCCTCCAACACCACAATTCGAAGGAGTCAATTCTACGCCGTTCAACCTTTCTAATGGCCCAGGTCTCACATCCATACATCACAACTGGAAAGACCATAGCCAAGGGAATTACAGATCCTCAATCTAGATCTAGTGTGGGTCAATGAAGTGAAATTGACGTAAGATAACTGTTTCTGTTTACATTAGCAAGAGAAAACGGTATAACAGGACTTGGAATAGGAAAGCAGGGAAGCGAGCGAGTTATTGTAAATAGTTCAGCGATAGGACTGCTCTCCTCAGAATCGACAACAAAGCAACATTAACAATAAAAGCTCAGGTATTCACGTCAGTCTCACAATCAGAAGATGAAAAGATGGAGAAAATACATGAAGACATTGAAATGTACGAGGGTGAGCTCCTAGTCCGAAGAATTGTGTTTAGACTGGTTGACTGTCAGTTAACAAATTCGACCGTGTTCGGATTTCATGCAACCAGGGTGTAAGCCATCTAAAATTGTTGAAGTACGTTAATCAAATATTTCTTTGTTCGACTTATAGATCTTTTGTATCAGAATTAGACTTGACTGAAAAAAATACGCGTTCTCTTGTTGTCCATAAATTGCAATTTAGTCGATAACAAGTGAAAGATGCTTTATCCTGATGAAATTCCAACTAAATGTAATTATCTCAGACTGTGAACTCAAACTATTTGTACGGTTCAAAAAACCCTTCTAATGCTTGAATATATAAGTAGTGTATAAACTGTTGTGTAATTTGTCATTGTAAATAAAAGCGCTTCTTCACTTACGTCGTAAAATCAAATTTCAACTCTGTATGTTTGTATGAATGTATGTCGTTAGTAACCAACAATCGCGGACTACTACTTCATTACAATTTCATTACAGTTACTGCTATATTTTCTTATTTTTTCTTTCTTATCATTGCAATGGCATCGATTGATAACCATTGGAACAATAGTTTTACAACAGTCGCCTTAAGGACCATCTCGCTATCGCTGGTCGTTGCTTCAGTTGTGCAATGTATGCGTCACCATCTCTGGCAGTAGCAGCGAAAACTCTACCGTTGGCGCATTTCACGGCTCTTGATGTTAACATGAAACAAAGAAGACAAGTATTCACATACTAATGAGTTGCAATAATATACAAATTAAGCACATAAATTTAAAGAATTTACCTTTACAAGCATTAAATTTTATTACGAAGTCATCTCACCTGTTTTCACTAAGGTTATTATAACAAGAGCGGGACAGCTTCAGATATTCTATTACCTCACAACGGGTAACTACTGTGTGAAGGGGGATCAAAAGCTAAAAATCATGGAGGTCTGAAACGGTTTATTAGATGATGGAACACAGGAAAAGGTAAGGGCAAATACGAGCTCGATACTAAGAATGTGAGAAGTGAAATATTTCTTCAGTTCTGCAATAAATTTCGGCTAGTAATATAACGAGCAAATTTTAAGCCTCCTCTGTACATTGGTTTACTCCATGTCTTTATGTACACAAATGTAAAGAGGAATGATTTATAAATTAGTAACTTTTTTCTTTCACTATAATTATATGTTGCTTTTATATATTTGTGGGACCTTTAGCCCGGTAGGTAATATTTTATCTATGTAACATACAAAAAAACTATCAACATAGAAGTATCAAATGATGAGCAGTAGTCTATGGAAGGACTCTGGATTATTAAGATGAATGAATAAGGCACATTTGATAATTATCGAAAATTTAATTATTCGGTGGAAAGCAGAAGAGTTTTTAGTACGGTGGAAAGTGGAGAATCTTGGAAGGTTTCAGGGACAGCTCATTGAGATAGAGATCAAAATAATTTACGGGGACGAATAATGAGTTTTCAGAACCTTCTGGGAAGTGACTGGATCACTATTGCCGAAACATCTTACAATATTTCGAAAAGTCGACGCAGACGAGGATTTGACAAAAGTTGAAGAGCTTTGAAGAAAAAAAGAGTTGCAAGACAGAAGTTGGGTTTCAGACACAAAGTAGAAGACATAGAGAAGAATAAGAAGCAGACAACAGCTCGAACAATATTGAACCAGAAGCAACCACATCAAGAAGATACAAGTACACCGTGATTTCTTTGAGCAACCAAATGAGTTACTTTCCATGTTAAATTGAACAGAAAAGAGACTGCGAATTTTACCTGTTCTACGCACTGTACTACGAGTGGAGACTTGTAGTTATTTTTGTGTGTGTTGAACCTTAAATAGTGTGACGGCCGAAGCTTCTGATCTCTAAGAAAAGTGACATTTCGACATTTAAACTGTGTCTACAATAGTTACCCAACGTAATTCGTTCCTGCATCGCACTACAAAATAGATTTTTTTCGAAACTTTACAGTGATTTCAGCTGAAACGACGTATCGGAGCAGCCGTGAATTTTTATTTAAATCCTTGTAATTAATTTGTAATTGACAAGAGAGGGCCAGTTATATTCGAAACATAACAGCATAGTGACTTCAGCAAGCAGTTTCCCTCACGTGTGGTACGACCCAAGGTTAACCATATCAGACTTTAGAGGTTATCATCCAGCCACCATCACGTTAGAATCAGAATCTTATAACTAACTCTCAAACAAAGATGGACGAAGTCAGAAGAACATTGTTAGCATTCCTTAAGAAAAGTAATTAAAAGAATTTCATAGCATACTGAAACGTTAACTTCCTTTAGTTTTACAATGAGTCGTTCTGACGTTGGTCAGCGGTCGTTCTATCTGAAAAAAAGAATAACACTCCCAGCGATTTCACGCCTTCAAAAAAGAATTATATCTTTGCTCGTTGTATAATTATTCATGTAGAGAATAACAGTCAAATCTTTCCATTAAAAAGTCCTCAAATTGAGCTCAATGTTGGTACCTGTTTTGCAAAGGTTGGCCGCTCCAATGAAAGAACGGATTAAAATAAATAAAATTGACTAACCAGATTTATAAAATTTTCAATAATGAAGGGTCACCAGTCATGAGCTTGAACGAAATAAGTTAAAAAGATCAATTTTAATTTAACTCGTTTATTATCTTGATATAGATTAATAACAGGATCTGAGTTGAATGATATGAAAATTAGAATTTGTTGTAACAATAATGTTGTTGTTGTCGTTGTTGTGGTCTTCAGTCCAGAGACTGGTTTGATGCAGCTCTCCAAGCTACTCTATCCTGTGCAAACTTCTTCATCTCCCAGTACCTACTGCAACTTACATCCTTCTGAATCTGCTTAGTGTATTCATCTCTTGGTCTCCCTCTACGATTTTTACCCTCCATGCTGCCCTCCAATACTAAACTGGTGATCCCTTGATGCCTCAGAACACGTCCTACCAACCGATCTCTTCTTCTAGTCAAGTTGTGCCACAAACTTCTCTTCTTCCCAATCCTATTCAATACTTCCTCATTAGTTATGTGATCTACCCATCTAATCTTCAGCATTCTTCTGTAGCACCACATTTCGAAAGATTCTATTTTCTTCTTGTCCAAAATATTTATCGTCCGTGTTTCACTTCCATACATGGTACACTCCATACAAATACTTTCAGAAACGACATCCTGACACTTAAATCTATACTCGATGTTAACAAATTTCTCTTCTTCAGAAACGCTTTCCTTGCCATTGACAGTCTACATTTTATATTCTCTCTACTTCGACCATCATCAGTTATTTTGCTCCCCAAATAGCAAAATTCCTTTACTACCTTAAGTGTCTCATTTCCTAATCTAATTCCCTCAGCATCACCCGACTTAATTCGACTACATTCCATTATCCTCGTTTTGCTTTTGTTGATGTTCATCTTATATCCTCCATTCAAGACACTATCCATTCCGTTCAACTGCTCTTCCAAGAACTTTGCTGTCTCTGACAGAATTACAATGTCATCGGCGAACCTCAAAGTTTTTATTTCTTCTCCATGGATTTTAATACCTACTCCGAATTTTTCTTTTGTTTCCTTCACTGCTTGCTCAGTATAGAGATTGAATAACATCGGGGAGAGGCTACAATCCAGTCTCACTCCCTTCCCAACCACTGCTTCCCTTTCATACCCCTCGACTCCTGTAACTGCCATCTGGTTTCTGTACAAATTGTAAATAGCTTTTCGCTCCCTGTATTTTACCCCTGCCACCTTCAGAATTTGAAAGAGAGTATTCCAGTCAACATTATCAAAAGCTTTCTCTAAGTCTACAAATGCTAGAAACGTAGGTTTGCCTTTCCTTCTAAGATAAGTCGTAGAGTCAGTATTGCCACACGTGTTCCCATATTTCTACGGAATCCAAACTGATCTTCCCCGAGGTAGGCAAACTAGTTTTTCCATTCGTCCGTAAAGAATTCGCGTTAGTATTTTGCAGCTGTGACTTATTAAACTGATAGTTCGGTAATTTTCACATCTGTCAACACCTGCTTTCTTTGGGATTGGAATTATTGTATTCTTCTTGAAGTCTGAGGGTATTTCGCCTGTCTCATACATCTTGCTAACCAGATGTTAGAGTTTTGTCAGGACTGGCTCTCCCAAGGCCGTCAGTAGTTCTAATGGAATGTCTACTCCCGGGGCTTTGTTTCGACTCAGGTCTTTCAGTGCTGTGTCGAACTCTTCACGCAGTATAGTATCTCCCATTTCATCTTCATCTACATCCTCTTCCATTTCCATAATATTGTCCTCAAGTACATCGCCCTTGTATAGACCCTCTATATACTCCTTCCACCTTTCTTTCCTGCCCTTCTTTGCTTAGAAGTGGGTTTGCATCTGAGCTCTTGATATTCATACAAGCGGTTCTCTTTTCTCCAAAGGTCTCTTTAATTTTCCTGTAGGCAGTATCAATCTTACCCCTAGTGAGATAAGCCTCTACATCCTTACATTTGTCCTCTAGCCAGCCCTGCTTAGCCATTTTGCACTTCCTGTCGATCTCATTTTTGAGACGTTTGTATTCCTGTTTGCCTGCTTCATTTACTGTATTTTTATATTTTCTCCTTTCATCATTTAAATTCAGTATTTCTTCTGTTACCCAAGGATTTCTACTAGCCCTCGTCTTTTTACCTACTTGATCCTCTGCTGCCTTCACTACTTCATCCCTCAAAGCTACCCATTCTTCTTCTACTGTATTTCTTTCCCCCATTCTTGTCAATTGTTCCCTTATGCTCTTCCTGAAACTCTGTACAACCTCTAGTTCTTTCAGTTTATCCAGGTCCCATCTCCTTAAATTCCCACCTTTTTGCAGTTTCTTCAGTTTTAGTCTACAGTTCATAACCAATAGATTGTGGTCAGAGTCCACATCTGCCCCTGGAAATGTCTTGCAATTTAAAACCTGGTTCCTAAATCTCTGTCTTACCATTATATAATCTATCTGAAACCTGTCAGTGTCTCCAGGATTCTTCCATGTGTACAACCTTCTTTTGTGATTCTTGAACCAATTGTTGGCTATGATTAGGTTGTGCTCTGTGCAAAATTCTACCAGGCGGCTTTCTCTTTCGTTTCTTACCCCCAATCCATATTCACCTACTACGTTTCCTTCTCTCCCTTTTCCTACTGACGAATTCCAGTCACCCATGACTATTAAATTTTCGTCTCCCTTCACAATCTGAATAATTTCTTTTATTTCATCATACATTTCTTCAATTTCTTCGTCATCTGCAGAGCTAGTTGGCATATAAACTTGTACTACTGTGGTAGGCGTGGGCTTCGTATCTATCTTGGCCACAATAATGCGTTCACTATGCTGTTTGTAGTAGCTTACCCGCATTCCTATTTTCCTATTCATTATTAAACCTACTCCTGCATTACCCCTATTTCATTTTGTGTTTGTAACCCTGTAGTCACCTGACCAGAAGTCTTGTTCATCCTGCCACCGAACTTCATTAATTCCCACTATATCTAACTTTAACCTATCCATTTCGCTTTTTAAATTTTCTAACCTACCTTCCCGATTAAGGGATCTGACATTCCACGCTCCGATCCGTAGAACGCCAATTTTCTTTCCCCTGATAATGACATCCTCTTGAGTACTCCCCGCCCGGAGATCCGAATGGGGGACTATTTTACCTTCGGAATATTTTACCCAAGAGGACACCATCATCATTTAACCATACAGAAAAGCTGCATGCCCTCGGGAAAAATTACGGCTGTAGTTTCCCCTTGCTTTCAGCCGTTCGCAGTACCAGCACAGCAAGGCCGTTTTGGTTATTGTAACAAGGCCAGATCAGTCAATCATCCAGGTTGTTGCCCCTGCAACTACTGAAAAGGCTGCTGCCCCTCTTCAGGAACCACACGTTTGTCTGGCCTCTCAACAGATACCCCTCCGTTGTGGTTGCACCTACGGTACGGCTATCTGTATCGCTGAGGCACGCAAGCCTCCCCAGCAACGGCAAGGCCCATGGTTCATGGGGGGAGGGTAACAACGATATACTAAGAATAAACGAGCATGAAACAAAAAATCGTGAAATGCACACAGATTGATAAATTTGGGTGTGCAATACCATTAAACTAATTACTAACGAAGATTGTTCACAAAGAATATCAGTTTATCATACCGGATATTTGATTATTCCTCAATTATTTATGGGCAATTGAAACTAGTAACAAGAAAGACTGCTAACAGACGTGCAGGTGGTGTTCCAATAGGTCTGAGCAGCTCACAAATGCATTTAAAGGAAATTGTCGAATGCTAAATCCAACTCTGAATTAATAGAAATGCAACAGAAGATGCGATTTAAACGACACACAATTTGTGAGTTGCTAAGGGGAAAAAGGAATGCGCTGTTGTGGAACTGCGACACTTACTCAAACGCCAAACCCGTCCAAAGCCGCAGACAACCATCTTGTCAATTCAAACACGGACACCACTACTACCACACACTCTCCACAACAGTATGTCCTCGAGGAAAGGGCATATCACAACTACCAGTCTGACAACACAGGATTTTTCTTTCCAGCATAAATCGCAGGGGAGAAACTACTGAAAGTCTTCAACTCTGGCCGCTGTGTATTCCTTAGTTGTTTATCTCGCCGCTCAGGGTACGCCATAATCAGGGCTGGGCGGGTTGGAGCTCTCAGAATACGAAAAGTTCCCACACTCTGGAAACACAAAGTGGCAGAGTCGCATACTTCAGTGCCCTATACGGGCAGCAGATTCGTGACACTTGCGAACTCTTCCGGGACTCAGCGGAACTTCCTGACTTCAAAGTGAGCGCTCTATCGTGCCGACAAACGAGAACGGTCACGGGCATCCTGTGAGTTCTTAGAATTTCGCGGGCCTTGAGAAGTCTAGCGAAGGAGCCCCATGTTCCACAGCATCCAGCCCTCCCAGGAACGATGCTGACTCGTCAGAACTGTTTCACGGAAGAGAAAATATTGTAACTTGACTTCCAGAATCACTACATACATCTGTTCTCCGAGCACAGTTCAGGAAACAGAGATATTTTCAAACCGAATAAAGATCGCATAGTGAAATCGAATGTACCAGTTATGTTTCAGTACATTAGCAGTATAGAACACTTTTTTGCGGTAGAACTTTCAGTTGTACAGTATAATCTAAAATCTGCAAATATTTGAGCTTCTGTACTAATTGAGCACCCCTGATCTAGGGTTGCCGGCACGGTAGCTCAGCGTGTTCGGTCAGAGGGTTGGCTGCTCTATGTAATAAAAAAAACTGTGTGAATGGATCAACAACAAAATGCAAAAAAAGGGGGCGTCTTTGGCTAGTAAACAAAACGTCATCGGTCCTGGGTTCGTAGCCCGCCCCTCAATTTTGATTAATAATCAGCATTTACAGCCGAAGGCTTCCGGCATAAGCACTCACTGTCATTCTGCCGGCGGCCTTGTCAAAGATGACAGAGGAGTCGATAGAGCTTCAGGACACTCTCTTGTCCTTGTGGTGGGAAACTGCCTCTAAATGGGGAAGAATCAGCAATGATCAACTGCATGAGGACGCAGAAGGCAATGGAAATAACTGCGTTAAAGACACATAACGTGTATCAACAGGACATGTGGCCTGTATTTGAAAAAGTGTCATAATGATCCCTCCATTGGCAAAAGATCACAATAGTTCCCCATTCTGATGTCTGGGAGGGAACTGCCAAGGGGGAGGTGACCATGAGAGAAAGATTGAATAACCAACGAACGGATAACGTTCTTCGAGTCGGGGCGTGGAACTTTGAAAGCTTGAACGTGCTAGCGAAACTAGAGAATCTGAAAATTGAAATTCAAAGGCTCAATCTAATTGTAATAGGGGGCCAGTGAAGTGAAACAGAAAGAAGACAAGGCTGTCTGGTCAGATGAGTATAGGGTAATATCAACAGTAGCAGCAAATGGTACAACGGAGTAGGATTCATTATGAATAGGAACGTAGGGCTAAGAGTTTGTTACTGTGAACTGTTCAGTGATAGGGTTTCTCTTATCAGAATCTACAGCAAACCAACACTGACATTGATAGTTCAGGTATAAATGCCAACAGTGTGGTAGTTGTGAAGTGTAGGCTGAAGTGCAAGCGATTAGTCAGGAAGAATCAATATGCAAAGAAGTGGGATACAGAAGTACTAAAGAATGACGATATACGCTTGCAGTTTCAAGGCTACAAGCACAGCAATAAGGAACAGCTCAGTAGGCTGTATAGCTCAAGAGGAATGGACATCTCTAAAGAGGGCAGTCACAGAAGTTGGAAAGAAAAGCATAGGTACAAAGACGATAACTGTGAGGAAACCATGGGTAACAGAAGAAATACTTCGGCTGATCGATGAAAGAAGGAAGTACAATAATGTTCAGGGAAATTTAGGAATACGCAACTACAAGTCACTGAGGAATGAAATAAACAGGAAGTGCAGATAAGCTAAGACGAAATGGCTGCAAGAAAAATGTGAAGAAGTCGAAAAAGAAATGTTTGTCAATGGACTGACTCAGCATACAGGAAAGTCAAAACAACCTTCGGTGAAATTAAAAGCAAGGGTGTTAACATTAAGAGTGCAAAGGGAATTCCACTGTTAAATGTATAGGAGAGAGCAGATTGGCGGAGTGAGTACACTGAAGGCCAGTATGAGGGGGAATATTTGTCTGATGTGACAGAAGAAGAAACAAGAGTCGATTTAGAAGAAATAGGGGATCCAGTATTAGAATCAGAAATTAAAAGAACTTTGGTTGACCTCAGATCAAATAAGGCAGATGGGATAGATAGCATTCGATCATAATTTCTAAAATAATTGGGAGAAGTGGCAACAAAACGACTATTCACGTTGGTGTGTAGGTTGTATGAGTCTGGCGACATACCACCTGACTTTCGGAAAGATATCATCCACACAATTCCGAATACTGCAAGAGCTGACAACTGCGAGAATTATCGCGCAATCAGCTTGACAGCTCATGCATCCAAGTTGCTGACAAAAATAATATACAGAAGAATGGAAAGGAACATTGAGGATGTGTTAGATGCGATCAATTTCGCTTTAGAAAAGGTAAAGGCACAAGAGGCAATTCTGATGTTTCGGTTGACAATGGAAGCAAGACTAAAGAAAAATCAAGACACGTTCATAGGATTTTTCGACCTGAAAAATCGTTCGACAGTGTAAAATGGTGCGCGGAATTCTGAGAAAAATAATTGTAAGCTACAGGGGGAAACGGATGATATACAAGAGCCAAGAAGGAATAATAGGAGTGGAAGACGGAAAAACTAAGTGCTCGGATCAAGAAGGGTGTAAGACACGAATGAAGTCTTTCACCACTATTATTCAATCTGTATATCGAAGAAGTAATGATGGAAATAAAACAAACGTTCAGGACTGGGATTAAATTCAAGGTGAAAGGATATCAATGATACGATTCGCTGATGACATCCCTATCCTGAATGAAAGTGAAGAAGAATTACATGATCTGCTGAATGGAATGAACAGCCTAATGAGTACAGAATATGGACTGAGAGTAAATCGAAGAAAAACGAAAGTAATGAGAAGTAGCAGAAATGAAAACTGCGAGAGACTTAACATCAATATTGATAGTCACGAAGTAGATGAAATTAAGGAAATAGGCAGAAAAATAATCAATGACGGACGGAGCAAGGAGGACATCAAAAGCAGACTAGCACTGACCAAAATGGCATTACTGGCCAAAAGAAGTCTACTATTGTCAAACATAGACCTTAATTTGAGGAAGAAAGTTTTGAGGATGTATGTTTCGAGAACAGCGCTGTATGGTAGTGAAACTAGACTGTGGGAAAACCGGAACAGAAGAGAATCGAAGCATTTGAGATGTGATGTTACGGACAAATGTTGAAAATTAGATGGAATGGTAAGGTAAGGAATGAGGAGGTTCTGCGCCGAATCGGAGAGGGAAGGCATATGTGAGAAACACTGACAAGAAGAAGGGATAGAATAATAGGATATCTGTTAAGATGTCAAGAAATGATTTCCATGGTACTAGAGGGAACTGTAGAGGGCAAAAACTGTTGTGGAGGACGGAGATGGGAATACATCCAACAAATAATTCTGGACGTAGGCTGCAAGTGGTGTTCTGATATGAAGACGTTGGCACAGGAGAGGAATTCTTGGCGGCCTGCACCAAAGCAGTCAGAAGACTGATGACTCAAAATAAAAAATGATTTATCACATTCTCCCTTCAATAGCCTCATAATTAATGAAGTTATTATTGCTTAATACATTCAACGAAGTTGTATAAAGACCGGCAGTTATATTACTTAAGAAAGCGAGGTTAAAGGTAGGATATAATGGGACACATAACAAAAACATAATATTTACGTTAGAGTCACTTACAGTTTCAGGTATCAATCGCAAGTGTTTTTATCGTGTACTGCATTATGTGTCGTTTTGCACTGTGCAACCTAACTCTGGTTAAGCGTAGCTCATACAACTGACGTTTCAGTAGCACTGTGTCAACATTTTCGATCTGAATATCTTACGCGATACCGAGCAGCCAGTACTCATCAGTAGAGCACATATGTTCACTTCCTCTTTACATAATACTATATTAAACATAAACGTCACACTTGATATCACCGCAGTATCAGTAACAAACGATTAATGTCTCAGTAATTATCATTACAATATACCTTCCGATGTACATATACGTAGTGTAAGAGAAAAGATAGCCACAAGACGATTCGACAGACATATTCAATCAAATGTGAAACGTCCTATATAGTTACTGTTGTGATTTACATCGGCATTTTTCGTATTTATTACACAATTTAGTAGTGATGAAGCATAGACTGAAATATAAGAGAATCGTTAGGAAGAATCACTGTGTATGGAATTACAGTCCTGCATTATTGGGACTAATGACGTGAGTTTGAAACTCTGCAACACTGTACATACTGCGATATTGAATACCATCAAAAGCAGTTCAATGGAAGAAGAATGTAGATGTCCGAAAATGGTAATCACAGGAGTTGGATAGAGAAGTACAGATATAAGGAAAGTAACTTCATAGAAACCTCGGTTAGCAGAATAATTTCGTTTGATTGGTGTCCTAGAAATAAATTATAATAGCTTCCATCATCTGGTAGTCCGTCAAATTGCAGAAGTGGTAGTTCCCTCCATACTTCACCTAATTGTGACTTCCTCTGTCCCCGCTTGGTTTTCGTTAAAAACAGTCCGGCATTACAATGAGCCATAGCCCGAATACCACTTACTACCACCTGAAGCAGAGAATGATTTTTTTATAAAAATATAAACATTCCTTTGCTAATCAGTGGTGCAATGCGTGGATAATTGCTCTCGCACACCGCATAAGGCTAGGAACGCGACTTCGAGAGCGTACACTAGTCCAGTTCGTACTACACCACGACCTCGGAGAGAACAAAGTCGAATCAACGTTTTAATTCATCATTATAATACACGCATCGGTTTGTTTCATATTTGGTTGAACTAAGTTCTGCTGATTCGTGACATGCTATTCATGTTACATCTCGTGTTTTTCCTGCAACAATCTGTAACCAGCTTTGATATCGTCTGTGGTCTACATCAGGTAACTGCTAGGTCGTTACAGGTTGTCCCAGAATGTAGAGACTGACGTCGAGAGGCTGTAAAGGGTATCTTGCGTAATAAATCGATGATTGTGTCCGGGAACGTCGTTCGAAGACGCTACCACAGCGTAGGAGTAACAGGCTAGTCAGCAAACTTGACTTTGTACGCTGACGGAGTGTAGCGGAATGCCTCGCAATGTTGTTTATTTTTTAATGAGAACGACTGAATGTAACGATCGCTAGTATAGAAGATGGAACGTAGACCGGCCTTCCCTCCTACCAGTGCGAGTCTCTCTTGCCTTGGTGGATTACGGTTTCACACGCGCGTTTCTATCTGGAGTTCATTTTTCGCCTCTATACCGAAAAAAATTGGAGGTTTTAGAGGGTTCCAGAAGAAAAATAAACTGCGGATGGAAAACCATGACCAAAACCGTCATCCACCAAGCCAACAGAGCGCCGTACTCCTAGGAGACAAGGCCTTTCCAAGCAGCAGCCAGCTCCGTCTTCTCCACTGGCGACAGTCGCAGTCAGTCGCGATCACTGAATAACAAACAACATCGCGAGATGATCCAATTACGGTGCGTCGGCGTGCAGAGTCACGTTTCTGCTGAAAGGGTGGCCCAGTCTAGGGCGCCGGCGCCAATAGCGTCGACGCTCTGGCTTTGGATGACGGTACTGGACACTGATTCGTACCCTCGATTTGTTCCTCATGGCAACCCCTACAACCCGTCGAAGTTCGTCGCAAAATTTCTGGGACACTGTATATATAGAAACAACCCTCGCGCGCGCACGAAAACGGTTATTTGTTCTTCGCCTCCGTTTGTGTGGATTCATTATAATTTGTCAAAGCAATGCATCCTCACCATTCTGGTCGAGTGTACTGCCTATGGTCCGTATCTTTCATCTTTCACTGATACTTTCACGCGCGCACGCTCGCACATACACAAACACAAGCACACACACACACACACACACACACACACACACACACACACACACATACGGTGGAGCGTGTGCGCGCCCAAAGCGTGACAACGGAAAGGTGAGTTGCCTTGCTATTCTTCAGACTCACGTTATTTACAAATCATTCAAATATCTATTATATAATTAAAACGAAAAAAGTGATGAGTTCAAAAAGCTAACGAAGATTAATCATGTACATGAAATTTATATTTAAAACATTATTGACAATTGTTGTTGTTGTGATCTTCAGTCCAGAGACTCGTTTGATGCAGCTCTCCATGCTAATCTATCCTGTGCTAGCTTCTTCATTGTAACCTCCCCACAAAAATTCGAAAGACAATAATATTTAAATGTTAATGAGAATAGAACCTAGTGTAACCTCCCAGCAAATAAAATAATTTATTGACAATGACAATTAAATGAGAAATAGCAATCTGAGCCATGTGTAAGCTCCCCACAAAAAATGAAAATCAATTTAAAAAAAATGAAATCTCAGTGACAATGAAAACGCAAATAGACCGAAATGTCGATCTTAGGCCCTGTTCTTACCTCAGTAAAATTGCATCTGCTCTTATTTTTCGCCATAGCTTGGAGGAAATGCATCGCAAAAATTCTTTGAATTTAAGTAAATTTGTTTTTTAAGGAAATGCATGAGAAATTTTCTTTCAATAAAATGTTTGTTTTGTTAAAATGCTAGGTTTGAAAACAATTTTATTATTGGGGCGATTCTTGAACAAATTAATTACACTTAAAGTGCATTACATTATCAGATGTGCGCAATGCTGCTTCATTACCTTATTTAAAAAATATACCTCGTCCCGAATCTTGACCAGAGACCCATGTCGACGCCCGCCGACTCCTCACACACAACTCCGACTGTCTCTCGCGCGCTACTACATGCTCTCGCGACTCGCTACGTACAACTGAACTCTCTCGCAACTCGACCGCAACTGCTACTGCCGACTCCCTACATGCAACTGAACTCTCGCGCGGTCAAGCGCAGACTAGCAACGATAAATAACTCTCTGGTCAGAGATTCAGTCATGCCTCGCCATCGCTGTACTAAATACATACGCGTTTCATAACCCTCCACTGGGGGGGCAAAAATTTGGCAGCGATGGTGAGTCATTTGGACTTGCCATGAGCAACAAATTTTTTCTTAATTAATTAACTTTTACAATTTACAGAATATTCAGATGTAGTACATGAATTAACTGTGGTGCACATGCACCGAGTACAAAACATTTCAGACAATGACAATGAGTACAGAACATATGACATAAGTGCATAGTTACTGACGTTCAGCACAAAACATATTAACACATGACAGAAGTGTACATGCACTGAAAAACTCTTTAGCATTTTCATAACAAATAAACGCAATGATAAAAAATCATGTTGACAAGTGACATAAGTGCACATGCACTGCAGTTGAGAATATATCAGCAAATCACAAAATGTATTAATAAATGGCAAAAGTGCACACGCACTGTAGTACAGAACATATCAGAAAACCACAAAATATATACGTAATGAGTACAAATGGTATAAAGTGCACACGCACTGAAAAACTCTCTAATATTTTACGAGAAATAAACCTAATGAGTACAAATCATATTGACAAATGACAAAAGTGCACAAGCACTGTAGTACTCTCTAGTATTTTTCTACAACAAACAAACAAATCTAGGAGTGTAATAAAGTGCACATGCACTATAGAAGTCTTTAGTAATTTCAGGATAACTGATCTTATTAACAAATGAAAGGAAGTGCACACGCACTGTATATGACTTTTTCATTTTACAAGAATTAGGGAAGGAATAGGAAGGATTGCGTCATGGTTGTAGCACTTAGGTTGCACGCAGCAGCACTGAAAGTCCATATCTTTCCACAGAAATACAACACCAAGTGAGACAATTTGCAGTTCTTTTCCCAGAAGTATTTATCAGCGTATCCAAGACACTGAAATGTAGTAATATTTCCTGTTATCATTTTGGCAGTACATCAGGTACACCAAACAGTGGGACCATAATAACGTCTTCATCGCTCACGGTGGTGGACAGCATGTCGTGTCAACACCACGCTCTTACAAGGCACACCAACGTGGAATTAGTGCAAAAACCAAATATAGTGCTCCATGATCATGAGGATGGACAGGACAAACGGATATTGCAGTAATTCAGGGTAGTTAGCTCAGAAGGGGAAGGACATTAAGTCACATACTAGTCTTCACTGAAAATTACATTAGTAGTTTGCGGCATTCATTGCCCAGTTATTGAACATACCTGTACCATGTGTTTAGTATTACAGAATAATGTTCATGAGTTATCTATTTACATAGAACCTTGGCACTTATTGGCCAGTTATAAACCATCAGAAGTCATCATTGAAAATGAGAGTCAATTATTGGCATAGCATTAACATAATTCATTTAGTTATACTAATTATTGGCACTCATTGGCCAGCAAGTATTGAATAGTACAACATTTTTAATTATTGGCAGTCATTGGCCTGTTACAAAACATCAAAAGTCATCATTGAAAACAGGAGCTAATGAATGGCATAGTATTAACATAATTCATTTAGTTAAACTAATTATTGGCACTCATTGGCCAGCTACAAAACATCAAAAGTCATCATTGAAAACAGGAGCTAATGAATGGTATAGTATTAACATAATTCATTTAGTTACACTAATTATTGGCACTCATTGGCCAGCAAGTATTGAATAGTACAAAACATTGTTCATCATTCAGTATTATTCAGAACTCTTTAAAATGGGTAGCATTATTTGGAACTGGTGTTACATTTTTTTTTTTTTTTGTTAGCAATGCATTGCTTTGGGTAATTATAAGGGAAAGCAAGAAGAGAAAAAGAAAAAGAATTGCTTCTGAGTTGTTCCTGTAAATGAAAAATGTGTAACGTCATTCGTCATGAGTCAGCTGTAGCAAGGTTATGAAACAAGGAAGTATATGTGATCACATTTATAAATGATAGACACAACTGGGTAAAAAAAAAATGCAAGTACTAGTACAGGTTTAATAAGTAACAGGTTTAGTAAGTATCATGAAAAGCTTCTCCTGAAAAAAATACAAAATGGATTATTGAGCTGAAAGAAGAAACGCATACTATGCTGAAAAGTAGTGAACTTCGAATTAACAGGTAGTGAAATGTGTATAAAAAATGTGTTCCATAGCTGTCCTTTCCAAAACCTTCAGTCATCATACCATACGATATAAAACATACTGTCAAAACAAACTGCAACAAATACTTAAATAACTACATAGCATAAATACATAAACTTCAACATCACCCTCATCTGTAAAGAAAAAAAACTTCATTATCCATATTATCATAACTTCATTATTATCATCACCTGTAAAGAAAAACTTCATTATTCATAGTAGCATATTCTTCATCATTACTCTTCATCAGCATTCATTATCATCTGCAAAAAATCACTTCATTACTCATTACACAACTATTCCTTATCTCTAGCATATTTCATCACTAAAACTAAGATGTGTAGTTCTGTCTGACAGCCTGCATCAATCGCCTTGTATTCTGAAAGAAAAAATTAGTTAAGACTGCTATTCTACGATGTGTATAGTATATTCTTGTTAATGCTTGTTAATTCTGATCCATTTACTCTTCCTCATAAGGTTTTTGTATCTTCTTTCATCTATTCCGTAGTTGAATTCCCCATTTCTGTTTAATTTATTTCCTTTACACGTTATTTCTTTCTGAAAATGATGAACAAAGATTAATGTCTTGCATTTACATCATATACTCACTAAATAATGACTGGTTTATGGTGACATAATTAAGCATACAGCATAACATGACAGAAAACATAATATGCCAAAAGCATAGACAGTGCTCAGAGGCAAAAATGTACACAGAATATCACAATTCAGCAGCAAAAAAAAAAAAAAAAAGTAGAACAGTCACGATCTTGAGATGTCATAGGGCAAAAAATGTCAAAGTCAACTGGTGTTTGCTATATCTTAACCATTTCATAGTGCATGCAAACAAAACATGAAAACAATCGTACATACATAAACAAATGATGACAACTTGCCAAGGAAAATACGATAATCATCAATAAGTAGTCACATAAATATAATTGCATAAGTGGTTATAAAATGTGTAAGTTCATCTGAAAAAATATGCACGGTCTGATGTGTAACGACAAGAAGAGCGATCTGCTAACCTTACCTTGCCGGGCACTTGCCAAGAAAAAATACGATAATCATCAATAGGTAGTCATGTGAATATAATTGCAGAAATAGTCATAAAATGTGTAAATGGCATCATAGCATGTTAAATCATAAAGTGTCTTCATTCAATAAAGGGTTTAATGTTAACGATATGGTGGTTGCCTTTACTTTTCCTGGTTCTCAAAGTTTCGACGTGTACAACATTGGGGTGAGGAATACTGCGAATCCGATATGGACCTGCATATAGAAGTTCAAATTTACTGCACCTACCTTTTACTCTGCTAGATAAATAGTGTGTACGTACTAATATCTTCTGTCCAATGTGAAAGTCACGGCGTGTACAAACCTGTTTTTTCTGTCTTCTCCGGCGCTCTGCGGCACGTTTGATGTTGTTCAGCGCAATGTTAATTATTTCGTGGTGTCGTAATCGACGAGATGTAGGAAAGTTTACTAATTCTTTAATTTTGTTAGGTGGTTCAGCATTTTTCAGTATAACAGACGGAGATAGCATAGTGGATTCATTTGATATGGAATTAATTACATCTTGGAATGAGAATATGTGTGTGTCCCAATCAATATGTCTTTTGTGGCAGTATATTCTATACAGTTTACCAATTTCTTTCATTAATCGTTCACAAGGGTTCGAAGAAGCATGGTACCTGGATATATAGATCGGAGAAATGTTTCTAGCTCGTAACATGCGTGTCCATATAGCAGAACGAAATTGTGATCCATTATCGGAAATTACCCTCATCACATGCCCTACATGAAATATAAAATGTGTTACAAATGCTTTCGAAACAGTTTTAGCAGTAGCTTTGCGTAACAGAGTGAAAGTAACAAATTTTGAAGTGAGTTCAACAGCGACAAAGATGTAGCAAAATCCTCTGTCAGTTCTCGGAATTGGACCAAAAATGTCTACTGCGGCCATATGTCTTAATTTAATAGGTACAATGGGATATAATGGAGGAATATGTGAAGTGGTGTCTGACTTACCTTTCTGGCAAATTTTACATGACGCTAAAACTCGTCGTATACGTTTCTCCATGTTGGCAAAATAACAGTTCTGTCTCAGTATAAGAAAACATTTTCTGGCTCCGTAATGTGCATAACTTAAATGAGTGTACCAGATTAATTTGTTAACCAGTTCGTCAGGAATGCATAATAACCAATTGTTGCTGTCAGGATGAGAACGGCGAAACAGAATGTCATTGCGTACAGTGTAATGGTTTCTAATCGTAACATTATTCTTATCTTGCCAAAGGTGTTTAATTTCTTTCCACACATTGTCTTTATTTTGCTCTTTTGCTACGTCCTGTAATGACGATGAAATAAAATTTTCAAATGCAACTTGCTGAATGTACATGACACTGAAATTTGCTTTGCAGAAGTTGGTTGCTACTTCTTGCTGATTGTTGCTGAGAGAACGCGATAGTGCGTCTGCTATAACATTTTGTGTGCCGGGAATGTGAACAATCGTAAAATTAAATTCCTGTAAATAAAGTTTCCATCTGCTTAATCTGTCATGAGTGAATTTAGCAGAAAGTAAGAATTGTATAGCTCTATGGTCTGTGTAGACGGTGGTATGTCTGCCATAAAGAAAGTGCCGAAATCTCGTAAAAGCCCATACAACACACAATGTTTCCAATTCTGTAACGGAATAATTTCGTTCAGCAGGTGACAGAATGCGGCTTGCAAATGCGATGTTTTTGATTACTGTAGAGCCATCTTCTTCAATTTCCGGAAAAATATGTACGCCTAAAGCGGTGTTAGAACTGTCGGTGGCAATGGAAAAATTTCTGGTAAGATCTGGGTGCGATAAAAGTGGAGCATTCAACAAGGCTTCTTTCAGCTTCATGAATTCAGAATGTGCTTGCTTATCCCAGGACCAAATAGCATTTTTACCTGTTAATTGGCATAATCTAGGTGTGTCTAAAGCAGAGTGATGAATAAATTTACGAAAAAAGTTAATTAAGCCCAAAAAATTGCGTAATTGTTTCTTTGTCGTAGGAACAGTAATGTCACGTAGAGCTTGAAGTTTTTCCGGATCTGGCGCAATGCCTTCTGCTGAAATTACGTGTCCAAGAAATTTTATAGAAGTTTTCCCAAAGTGCGATTTACTAAGATTAACTGTAAGTCCTTGTGCATGAAAAGTTTGTAACAGTCGTTCTAGAATCAGATTGTGTTCAGTCCAGTTAGCTTCTGCGATAAGAATGTCGTCTACGTACGTCGTAATTCTGTTCTTAAGTTCTGTCGGAAGTATTGTGTTCAAACCGCGAATAAAAGCTGCAGAAGAAATAGTTAATCCGAATGGTAATTTGCAAAATTGATAACAGTCGCCGAAACAAAGAAATGCTGTGTATTTTCTGCAATTAGGATGAAGCTGAATTTACCAAAATCCCGATTTCAAATCTGATGTAGAATAAATAGCAGTACCGTGAAATTTCTGTAGCAGTTCCTCTAATGTCTGTGGTCGATCTGTTTCATTAATAATTATGTCATTGATGTGACGTGAATCAAGCGCGAGGCGAAGTGAACCATCTTTTTTCTTAACAATATGTAGCGGGTTTATGTACGGACTAACTGCCGGTTCAATAATTCCTTGGTCGAGCATATCCTGCAATTCTATCTTAACCTGTTCTCTATGAATATACGGAATGGGATAATGCTTGGCTTTAAATGTGTCATGCTGTTTGACTTGAAATTCATACATAAAGCCGGACATAGTACCAGGAATGTTGTCAAAAACTGGAGCTTGCTGTAAAAGAATTTTGTATAGTTGCGTGCGTTCGTCGTCTGTATTTGCACAGCTTTGTTTAACTTTGTCAGTAATCATCTGCATTACGTCGTAGTCACCTTCGTCTGGAGTATTATAGTTATGTACGTACGTATCAGTGAACAATGTGGGATTACAGTCTATGTTACGTGACACGGAAATGACCTCTGTGCGGTTAATTGTTTGTTCTTCCGCAGATAGTGAGTGCTGAAATTCTAAAGCAAGTTGTACATTTTCATCCTTTAACATTAAATAAGAATTCTGAAAATCAATAACTGCGTCGTGTTGTACCAGAAAATTCGTACCTAAAATAACGTCTGTTGTCAATAAAGGAACAATCCAAAAATTTGAGTGAAAAGTATGACCTGCAATACAAAATGATAAATGCGTCTGTAATTTAACGTCTACTCCTTTACTCGATACTGCTCCTTTTACTTTCGTTTTGCCTAAAGGTAATGTAGGATATGTATTCTCTTTGTTACACTCGTTAAAAGTTTCTTCATTTATTACTGACAAAGGTGATCCGGTATCGATTACTGCTGAAAATTTCGAAGATCCAATTTTAATTTCGATAACCGGATGTGAAATGGTTTTTTGAACAACTGGTCTTTCTTGCAAAAGAGTGTCTCGGATGTCGTCAAAAGTAATAACATTTTCGTGAACAACATTTTGCGTGTCAAAAGTGGTGCTTGTGTTACTGGAAGATACGATCTGTACAGTATCTTGTCAAATTCTATCTGACGTGTTACTATTTTCAGGAGGATGCTGTGGCATTTCTACTATTTGAACAGTTCTATTACTTCTTCCAAACGTGTTACGCTCTGGATGATACCTACTGTCCGGTTCATTCATCAAAATATGTTGTTGCTGATCATTTTGCTGCTCGTAAGACCGACTGTTATTATACGTACGCTGATAATTGTGCTCATTGTTTTTACGACTGTCGTGATAGTCATTCCTATACGGTGCATTGCGATAGGAATTGAAGTATTGTGTTTTCTGTACATAGTTGTTCCTTTGCTGCCGTGCGTTACTATTTGTTGTACCTGGGACTATACGTGCACGCGGCGAAACATTAAAGTTAGGTTGACCTTGTGCATTACATTGTTGGTTAGATATGCTAACCGGCTGGTTTTGTTGCTGTTGTGAAAAACCTCTATTGTTACTAAAATATGGTTCCTGCTGCTGATAATTTTGACAGTATTGATAATTGGAATTTTGTCTGTTATTAAAGTTCTGGTAGTTGTCGTTCCTAAAGTGTCTGTTACTTTTACTATTGAAATTACGTGGCTGATCATAATTGCTGTACGTTTGTTGGCCTTGGTTGTTATATGAAAAATTTTTGTTTACGAAAGAATAATCTGATTGCTGCACTTCTAAAAGCTGTAACAGATCTCTGAATGCTGAAACGTTTTCCTTCTGCTGACCCGTTAGAAGTGACACTCTTAATGAGCGTAGTAATTTAGAAATGCATAATTGTATGAGTGCAGATTCACTATATGGTTCACTTAAATACTGGTTTTGTTGGACCATATGCTCAAAAAATTGCGTGACACTGGGAAAATTTGTGTTCTCATAATTCGGTAAACTAATTAGTTGATCTTTTATTCCACGCTGTGTCGTCTTCGACCAGTAGGCTGACAGAAAAGCATTCTGAAACTCTTCTACTGAATAGCATTGCCTCGCGATTGGTCTCATACGAGTTGCCGGTTCGCCTTCCAAAAAACTGCAAATAAATTCCAGTTTATGTGTTACAGGCCAAGTCGGTGGAAAAGCAAAGCTAAATTGTTGTATCCAATCTAGCGGATGAATCTGTGTTCTGTCATTTTTAAACACTTTAAATTTTCTCACTGACAGAAAATGTTTGTAATCAAAATTATCGTCTCTGTAAGACGGGACAGGTTCAGTATTGTAAGAGAATCTATTTGTCTGTGTCTGTTTGGAATCTAAGTCCCGTACTCTCTGTAGATTACTCAAATTATACGCGCTGCGTGAGTCTGACAAATGTTCGCCAAATGGCGTCTGCTGTGATGTGTTAAACCCAGAAACATTTTTTTATCTCTGTTACCTCTTACTGTAAACATGACAATTTTCTACGCAACGTGTTATTAGACGAATCGATCTCATTAATTGTCTGCTGTAAATTTTGGAATTCAGGTGTTTGGTTAAATGAAATCGGTGCAGTATCGTCTGATTTGCTCTCATTATTACTTTCAATAACATCAATACGACTGGCCAGTTCATCACATTTTTCAGTCAGTATTTTTCCCTGATCATCGGTTTTAGTGTCAGAGGCATTAATCTGTTTTTGCAATTTACGTGTAGTTTCGTTCAGTTTTTTAACGTCAGCTTTGACGACATCGGAATCCTGCGTTAGTTCTAATTGTTCGAATCTGTCTGTCACTGTTTGAATATCTGCTGTGTGTGTATCTGTTTTTGATTTAAGATCAGAAATTTCATCACGTAATTCCGCGTTCAACTGTTCGATGGTATTAATTTTGTCGGACACTGTAGCAATATTGTTGTCTACGTATGTTTTTGCCTTCGCAAACATTTTACGTTTATCTTCTTGTCTCTGTGCAGTGATTGTTTCCGTGACTTGACGTTTTACTTTATTTTGATCCTGAATAAATTTGCGAAAACGCGTATCACTGTTTTGTATGTGCTGATTAAAACGTTCGTCAATTTGAGTGTTCTGTTGGTCGAATTTCGCGTCAATCTTTTCATCCACTGTCCACGAAAGCTCTGCTGTCATTGCTTTAAACTCGTCACGTAATTGTGTAGCTTTTTCGGAGCATTGTTTAGTGACTCCGCTAATTTCGTCTCTAAGTGTTTCTGTTGCAGCTGTTTGCATTTCCCTTAATTCCTGAGCAACAGACCTAATTTCTTCGCTACTTTTTCTTGAACAAGCCTCAATTTCCTCGCGTAACTGTTTCTTAGTATCATGACATTGTGCGGCAACGGCCCTAATCTGTTCACTAAGCTGTCTGGAATTGTTGTCTAATTTTTCATTTAACTGTTTGGAATTGTTGTCTAATTTTTCATTTAACTGTTTGGTATTGTTGTCTAATTTTTCATTAAGCTTGTCTTGTTTTTCGTTCTGTTGTCTAAAATTTTCTTTAAATTGTTTGTTATCTTCCCTATTTTTTAGCAATATTGCCATAATTTGACCCAATGTAACATTATCTACACCATTCTCTGTACTGTTTGACGGTGTATTTGCAATTGTCGCGTTTTCTGTGACCTTTTGGTCATTCTGTAATTTACAAAAAGGTTTATCAGTCGGATGTACACTGTCAGACACTATTTCGGAACTAAATAGATCCGTCGTACTTTCAGTACACTGTCCATTTTCATTAGAAAAATTTCTCTGCACGTTACTTGAATTTACCAAACCGGGTGTGTTAAGTTGGGCAGCGCTCATTACAATAGTGCGCCCCGCGTCATCAATTGTCGTCAAATTAACAGAGGAGACAATTGAGTTCGTTTGTTCATCAGTAAGATAAATATCATCATCAGTGGTTGGAATGCACTGATTGTCAGTGAACGCAGGATTGTCATCATTACACTGCGTGTCACAAGTACTATTGGTAAAGTTGTTTAAGTCGGTAATTTCATTCATTATACTTCGCGATACACTACTCACGGTCTTTCGCGGGATTTCTACAATAGTCACAATTATTCACAAATGAAATAAGCACAATGCAAAAAGCAACAAACACAAATACAACAGAGCAACGAATTGCCGATGATCTGAGGAAAGAAAGTCATAAAATTAGTAAAAGCGTTGCGCCAAATGCTAATTATATTAAGTAAATAAGAGCAAATATCTGACTACTTCTCAGAAGATTCTCAACGAAATACGATCCTGGACCGGATGTCGCCAAGTGTAACCTCCCCACAAAAATTGGAAAGACAATATTTAAATGTTAATGAGAATAGAACCTAGTGTAACCTCCCAGCAAATAAAATAATTTATTGACAATGACAATTAAATGAGAAATAGCAATCTGAGCCATGTATAAGCTCCCCACAAAAAATGAAAGTCAATTTAAAAAAAATGAAATCTCAGTGACAATGAAAACGCAAATAGACCGAAATGTCGATCTTAGGCCCTGTTCTTACCTCAGTAAAATTGCATCTGCTCTTATTTTTCGCCATAGCTTGGAGGAAATGCATCGCAAAAATTCTTTGAATTTAAGTAAATTTGTTTTTTAAGGAAATGCATGGGAAATTTTCTTTCAATAAAATGTTTGTTTTGTTAAAATGCTAGGTTTGAAAACAATTTTATTATTGGGGCAATTCTTGAACAAATTAATTACACCTAAGATGCATTACATTATCAGATGTGCGCAATGCTGCTTCATTACCTTATTTAAAAAATATACCTCGTCCTGAATCTTGACCAGAGGGCCGACTCCTCACATAACTCCGACTGTGTTTCGCGCGCTACTACATGCTCTCGCGACTCGCTACGTACAACTACTCTCTCGCAACTCGACCGCAACTGCTACTGCCGACTCCCTACATGCAACTGAACTCTCGCGCGGTCAAGCGCAGACTAGCAACGATAAATAACTCTCTGGTCAGAGATTCTGTCATGCCTCGCCATCGCTGTACTAAATACATACGCGTTTCATCATCTCCGAGTAACTAGAGCAACCTACGTCCTTCTGAACCTCTTAGTGTAATCATCTCTTGGTCTACCTCTACGATTTTTATCCTCCACGATTCCATCCAATACTAAATTGGTGATCCCTTAACGCCTCAGAACGTGCCCTACCAACTGGTTCCTACTTTTAGTCAGGGTGTGCCGCAATTTCCCCTTCTTTCCAATTCCGTTCAGTACTTCTTCATTAATTACGTGATCTACCCATCCAATCTTCAGCATTCTTCTGTAGCACTACATTCGGAAGCTTTGGTTCTCTTCTTGTCTAAACTTTTTATCGTCCATATTTCACTTCCGTACATGGCCACACTCCGTACAAATACTTTCAGAAAAAACTTCCTGGCACTTAAATCTATATTCGATGTTAACAAATTTTTCTCCTTCAGAAACGCTTTCCTTGCCAAAGCCAGTCTACAACTTATATCCTGCCTACTTCGACCATCATCAGTTATTTTGTTCCCCAAATAGCAAACTCATATACTACTTTAACTGTCTCATTTACTAATCTAATTCCCCCAGCATCATCTGATTTAATCCGACAACATTCCGTTATCCTCGTTTTGCTTTTTTTTTTTTTCCTTTACTGCTTGCTCAGTATACAGATTGAATAACATTGAGGTAAGTACAACCCTGTCTCACTGCCTTCTCAACCACTGCTTCCCTTTCACGACCCTCTACTCTTATAACTGCCATCTGGTTTCTGTACAAATTGTAAATAGCCTTTCGCTCCCTGTATTTTACCCCTGCCACCTTCAGAGTCTTAATGAGAGTGTTCCAGTCAACATTGTCAAAAGCTTTCTCCAAATCTACAAATGATAGAAATGTAGGTTTGCCTTTCCTTAATCTATCTTCTAAGATAAGTCGTAGGGTCAGTATTGCCTCGCGTATTCCAAAATTTCTACGGAATCCAAACTGATCATCCCCGAGTTCGTCTTCTACCAGTTTTTCCATTCGTATGTAAAGAATTCGTGTTAGTATTTTGCAGTCATGACATTAAACTGATAGTTCGGTAATTTTCACACCTGTCAACACCTGCTTTCTTTGGGATTGGAATTATTATATCCTTCCTGAAGTCTGAGGGTATTTCGTCTGTCTCATACATCGTGCTCACAGATGGTAGAGTTTTGCCACGGCTGGCTCTCCCTAGGCTGTCAGCAATTCTAATGGAATGTTGTCTACTCCCGGGCCTTGTTGCGACTTAGGTCTTTCAGTGCTCTGTCAAATTCTTCACGCAGCATCATATCGCCCATCTCATCTTCATCTATGTCCATTTGCATTTCCACAATATTGCCTTCAAGTACATATCCCTTGTATAGACCCTATATGTACTCCCACATTTCTGCTCTCCCGTCTTTGCTTAGGACTGTTTTCCCATCTGAGCTGTTGATATTCAAACAGGTGATTCTTTTTCCTCCAAAGGTCTCTTTAATTTTCCTGTAGGCAGTATCTATCTTATCCCTTGGATATATGCCTCTACTTCCTGACATTTGGCCTCTAGTCATCCTTGCTTAGCCATTTTGCACTTCCGTCGATCTCATTTTTGAGACGTTTGTATTCCTTTTTGCCTGCTTCATTTTTTGCATTTTTATATTTTCTCCTTTCATCAGTTAAATTCAGTATCTCTTCTGTTACTCAAGGATTTCTACTAGCCCTCGTCTTTTTACCTACTTGATCCTCTGCGGCCTTCACTATTTCATCCCTCAAAGCTACCCATTCTTCGCCTACTGTATTTCTTTGCCCTGCATTTGTGAATCGTTCCCTAATGCTCTCTCTAAAACTCTCTACGACCTCTGATTCTTTCAGTTTATCCAGGTCCCAACTCCTGAAATTACTACCTTTTCTTCAGTTTTAACGTACATTTCATAGCCAATAAATTGTGGTCAGGGTCCACATCTTCCCCTGAAAATGTCTTACAATTTAAAACCTAGTTCCTAAGTCTCTGTCTTACCATTATATATATATATATATATATATATATATATATATATATATATATATATGGTTATAATAGAGGGAAACATTCCACGTAGGAAATAAATATCTAAAAACAAAGATGATTTGACTTACCAAATGAAAGTGCTGGCAGGTCGACAGACACACAAACAACCACAAACATACACACAAAATTCAAGCTTTCGCAACAAACTGTTGCCTCATCAGGAAAGAGGGAAGGAGAGGGAAAGACGAAAGGAAGTGGGTTTTAAGGGAGAGGGTAAGGAGTCATTCCAATCCCGGGAGCGGAAAGACTTACCTTAGGGGGAAAAAAGGACGGGTATACACTCGCACACACACACACACACACACACATACCCATCCACACATATACAGACACAAGCAGACATATTTAAAGACAAAGCTGACCACTCAGCTACCGGGGGCGGACTCCGCAGATGATCAGGAGACTGAAGAAATTGTATGATGCGATAAAAAAAACCTATTGAGATATTTAAGTGAGACAAAAATTTAAGTCATGGGGACTGGAATCCGATAGTTGGGAAAAGAAGGATAAGTAGTAGGTATGGACTGGGGTAAGGAATGAAAGAGGAAGAGCCCTGCTAGAATTCTGTGCAGCTTCCAGTGTTTCCAGGCCTCTTCCACGTATATAACATTCTTTTATGATTCTTAAACCAAGTGTTAGCTATGATTAAGTTATGCTCTGCACAGAATTCTAGCAGGGCTCTTCCTCTTTCATTCCTTACCCCAGTCCATATTCACCTACTACTTATCCTTCTTTTCCCAACTATCGGATTCCAGTCCCCATGACTTAAATTTTTGTCTCACTTAAATATCTCAATAGGTTTTTTTTATCGCATCATACAATTTCTTCAGTCTCCTGATCATCTGCGGAGTCCGCCCCCGGTAGCTGAGTGGTCAGCGCGACAGACTGTTAACCCTAAGGGCCCGGGTGCGATTCCCGGTTGGGTCGGAGATTTTCTCCGCTCAAGGACTGGGTGTTGTGTTGTCCTAATCATCATCATTTAATCCCCATCGACGCCCTAGTCGCCGAAGTGGCGTCAAATCGAAAGACTTGCACCCGGCGAAAGGTCTACCTGGCGGGAGGCCCTACTCACACGACATATATATATCATCGGCGGAGCTAGTTGGCATATAAACTTGTACTACTGTGGTAGGCGGGGGCTTCGTGTCTATGTTGGCTACAGTGATGCGTTCACTATGCTGTTCGTAGTAGCTTATCCGCGCTCCTATATTTTATTCATTATTAAACCTACTCCAGAATTACCCATATTTAATTTTGTATTTATAGCCCTGTATTCACCTGACCAGAAGTCTCGTTCCTCCTGCCACAGAACTTCACTAATTCCCACTATATCTAACTTTAACCTATCCATTTCCCTTTTTTGGACAATTATGACGATTTGACAGTTATGCTTCTCGTAAGTCCGAGATGTGCGCTGTATGTACGACGATCACTTACCGCTTCGGACAGGAACGTGAGAAGGGAAGATGGAGCGATGCAGGACGATATGAATACATCACCCTGACTGGCGGGAGCAGGTGGGTTTCGTGAGTATTAGGAACTGCGTAAACCCCGGGGCACCGGGACAGAAAGGTGCGAGAGTTGAAATACGGTAGTTGAGAGTGGTCTTTGCTATTGGAGCACTGCTTTATGAAAATGCGTGGACCACGATTTTAACTGTAGGATCGTCTGAGACAGTTGTTCGCTGCGCCACAGCAGCTCGTTTAAAAGCGCTGCCAAGTGAGATGAGTGGATGGAACGACAACGGTGCATTTTGGAACGACTTGAGGTATACTGTGTCAGTAACATCTTTGTTGTCTATTGTTTTGTTTTCCTCGTCCAGAGACCTGAACAATGCGAGATGTAAAAGGCCGTATTTAGTGTTGCATTCTTCATTTATCCTGAGTATATGAATAGCTCCATCTGTTTCCCTCTGAAGCTCAGCGCGACACCGACCTGGCAACACAACCAGGCTCACAAATTGTTTGGTGCACCTACTCCCGCTTGAAGACAGTACTTTGTTCAGGACAAAAATAGCGCTGGGAAGAAAACACACGTAGTTGTTTCTTTTTATTTTTATTTTGTATGAGTATAAAACGACTATTCGGACTGCAGACAACCTAGTTGAACAAACAAATTAACTTTAAAATAATGCTTCATGGTACTGAGAACTTCAGTCTGTGAAAGTAAATAACTACAAAACAAAAGTTGAAGTTTCGATTGCTTTGCGGCTGTCCTATTCGGGGCAGAGAAACCACTGGCTGTGACAAGTTGTATTCTGAAAACAGGGTGCTAAAAGAAAAGTGTACAATTTTCTTACGGCAGATAGTACGGGTCAATACAACAATAACAATTCTAGTAAAACTATGACCGGAAAGCAATATTATATCCTTTGACAGCTGTCTGTCTGTTTACCAGTAGCCCCAAACTACTGAAAGATTGTATGCCTAAGCAGGAACTTGGGAGAGTTCTTCTTTTCCACCGTACGAATATTAAGCTGATTACAAGGATTGAGTGCATCAGGTAAATAAAAGGTGTAAGACCAATAAAATAATTCTGAACTTTATTCAGTTGAAGATTAAATCTGCTCCAAGCCTCGAAAAACGGGCATTTCAGTGTGGTACATGAAAATCGCCAAAAGCCGAAATCATGATTGTACAATACATATACAGTCAAATGGCTGAACTTCCATTTAAACAAGAGAACCTAATGTTTTTCTTCCATAAACGCTCGAGCATAAGCGTGTGCACCTATGTGACTATTGTGGTAACATATTAGCCCACTCTGTGTGAATCTCGATTCATGTGTAAATAAAATGCTGTCAAAGGTGGATATTGAGCGCTCCCTCTTAGAATTCGTTAACAGTACTGTAAAATTGACATCATGATCTTGAGGCCTCAAACGACAACACGCTGTAACAGACATGGAAAAAAGTAACTGCTTGAGCAGAATTCACCAAGCAAGAGTGTGGATTATGAATTAAGCAGCTCTATTTCTTCACTTATGTCTTTCAGCATCGTATTCAAATCGTCGTAAGAACTGCTCCTCCAAATCTGGGGGACGAATTGTGCAAGGTCTACCACGGTCTCTCGTCTTTGCTGCGATTAATTCCGTGTCTGCATTTCAGAATAAGCTGAATATTTTTGTCAGATGGACTGTGACATTCAAGTTGTCATTCGGTGGACATTATACGTACCTGCTGATTAATACCGTTGGCTAAACTGTACCAGAATACCATATCCCCCATCTCATTGTGATTGTTGCTTGAATTCCATGAAATCACGAATCTTGTTCGGATGGCAGCATAACTTCAAAGCAATACGTACCGCATGGCTGTTGTCGGAGACTGTTGTTAGAGTTACTCGCATTCTGACAACACACCACAGACAGAGAGATAAGTACAGAGACAAACAAAACGACTGAGAAATGAGCAATGAATGCCATTGATTAAAACTTCACGGATTATTAGTCGAGTCATCGGGCCGTGTTGTTGCAATGTTTCGACTAGTTTTGCTCCCGTTATCTTCAGGTGAAGTGTCGGGTTCATGTCCGTTTCTTCCCTTTATAGCCGCTGGACTGGAGGCTGTTCTGTCGAGGGCACGCGATTGTTTCACCCGTTGCTTCTCGTCAGAGAAACCAGACATGATTTCACCAAAAGTGAAAGTAGCCATATCTCGACAAATATTTCTGGATATCAATTTTATAGAATGTTTTTCCATACTTTGTCAGCGCTGTCTTCTGCAAGAACGTGAGACATATTTTTAACATAGGGTCATAGATGAATCGCTTCTTATCTTGAGATATACAGCTCTATGTGTTACCCCGAAGTTAACATCGTGCTCAGATAACAATGTGTACTGTGTATTTTTTTTATTCATTGTACTCAAGTATGGAGCTCATTTGACCTTACTGACCACTTTCTCTCCTTTTTTTCTCCCAGTAACTCTTCATTTGTTCACTCTGCTTCGTTTTACGTTCTTCTGTCCCTTCAGAATGTTACAGTAAGCTTCCTCAGCAAATTTGTATTTGTCAATTAGGAGTCTACATTTCGTTTTACCTCAAGTAATTTTTTCATGAATTCTAATTTCTTTTAAGTCTTCATTAACGTACGGCAGCCCGTTGTTGTGGTTTTGCTTCTACATCACATCTACATTTACATATATACTCTGCACATCACTTGATGTTGTTATGTTTAGGATTTTCTTTGTGAGCCTGTTGCTGTTCTTTTTATATAAGTGATTCTAAATCTGTGATTACCGTTTCTTGATGATATCTCTGGTTCTCTTACCTGTAGCCACCTAAATCTCTCGTCATTTCTTTTTCGTCCAAATGGCACTCCGTACTATTTTGGGAAAAAAATTGTCTCACCAAGTGAATTCCATAATTTTTCAATTACTGACTTGCATTTTTGCATGTATTAGCTCTTTAAGCACCTTGCTTTGTTGGTAAAACAGGGAAACACTCGTGTATTCATACAATATCGACAGGGTCTATCAAAAAGTAAGGTCAATGATTGATGAAAAGATAGTGGACCTTATTTGCAACAAAAAATGTTAATACAACTTTTCCCTATTCGTCACTGTTTTGGAGTTACATATGTGACAGATTTCACATATTGTTCGTGTGTACTGACCCCATACATGAAATAAGTATGTTCGGGAGATGATGTGTTTGCACGCCATATTGAACGTCACACGTTACCAGCCACTGCATGAGTTTCTTTTGCTGGCGTTTGTGTACGGTCCTGCGACTAACTACAGCCTGCAGTGTCACTGACACTGTCTTTCTTTTGTTTAGCCGTTTGTGCTCCTGGACGAGACTGCTGAAACAATCAGTTGCAGAGGTGAAGTCGTGTGTGAACATCCACAGTATTTACTAGTAAGCAATAGCGGACGTGCACTTTGCTTACGGTTTCTGTATTGGCAATCCGGCCGCGTCTGAAGGAGAATTCCGAGAGATGTTTTCGCGATTATGCCATCCAAGGAGACTGGTGTTTCAATCAATTCACCAATGCATGGGGGATGGAGGAATACTGCAACCTAGGCATCACGTTGGTCGTCAAGGACATGCTCCATAATGTGACGAATAAATTTTTGATATTGTAGAATCACGTCCATCCATCAATACAATGCGACTTGGGCGACGTGTTGAACTCCTTCACTTATCTGACTGGCGAGTACTTCATCGGAAAGGTCTTCATCCGTAGCATCTAAACCCTGTGCAACAATTAAAGCTGCAAGATGATGGTCATCGTCTCGCATACTGTCAGTGCTAATTACCGACGACTAATGACCAACCAGATTTCGAGAACCACGTCTTCTGGACAAAAGAGTCGGTGTGCACAAGAGATCGTGCTATGAACTGACACAACTTATATGTACCAACGAGAATCCTCGTGTAACTCGTTCCACCTCATTCCAAAAGAGATTCAGTGTTATCATATGGGCAGCTATCCTGGGTGGTACATTGTTGGCTTATCCGTACTGGAGGACAGAATGGCGGGGGTGGGGATGGGTGTGGGTATTGATTATTTCATTTATTAGGCTGGTATTACACTATCAAATTTCTTTGTCAAAGATTTGATCAAAGATGTGATCAAATATACCGTCAAATATATTTGACAAAGATCTTTGACGTAGCGCTAGAAGGGGTATTACACTGCCATCATATTTTTCGTCAAAGTTCAAGATGGCTGTCAACAACCGCAGCAGTGGCATGTACCACAATTGCACTGTGTGCACATGCGGAAGAGAAGCGGGGGAAAAAAAGGAAACATACCTGGGTGAAGCCGTGGGTTTTACGACGACACGATGAAAGCATTCAACAAAACTTGTTAAGTGAGCTTATAGTGGAGGACGTCAAGTCGTACACCAATTGCTTAAGAATGGATGAGCATACATTTCTGTATGTGCTCAATGAAGTGTATCCTCACATCGCAAAGCACAATATTCACTTAAGAACGGCTACATCTGCAGAAGACAGGCTCACTATAACACTCCGATTCCTTGCTACAGCAGAGGGTTAGGTTAGGTTAGCTTAGGTCAGGTCTCCAATCTTTGTAATCTATTTTTGTATTCGGCGTGCCTCACGTTGTAAAGCGCCTCATCAGCTTCATACATCTCTATTAATTTTGTAGTTGTCGGCACACACCAATTGTATTTACCGGCAATGTTTATAAAAACACTACAGACGACAGAATGCAGCGATGATAGCGCTCCATGTGGTGACATGTCACATTGCAGTGAACAGAAGACAAGCGACTTCTTTGATCAAATCTACAGCGAGGCCCTAGATTTGATCACATATTGGACGACATTTGACAAAGTTACCTATTACACCATCAAATATCTTTGACAAAGATATTGGACAAAGATATTTGACAAATACCGGCCTTAGGTGTGTTTACAGCAATACTGGGTGATATGCCCCGGAAGGCAAGCCAACACTGCTCCAACACATTTCCGACTACGCTCCGATAGTGACTAGACAAACGTTTTCCAGCTACATGGAATGGAAGGGCGGTACCGCTCCTTGGCCCTCCCTGACACCACTGAATGACGTGCAGCGAGAGATTAGGCAACCTGCTGAGATCTGTATTTGTGCGGGAGGGAGGCATTTCGAGCATCTGCTCCAATATGGCTAAGGCGAATCAAGGACAATGACACGTATTAATGCAAATTATTAAAGGAATTAGATGAATAAAATTAGAAATGCGTTCACTAAAACTGATATTCAAAGGAAAGAGAAACATTTGTTATCTCTAAAACTGTGACCAATACGGAAATAATATTAACAGTTTTTGTGCAAATAAGGTTTTCTTTCATCTCACCAAGGATTTATCTTACCTTTTGATACACTCTGTACGTTAGTTTTTGAAGACTGATGTAGGATCGAAAGTGCTAACGGTTAACTATAGTGTTCATTCGATCACATTAAGAGTGTTTGGAGCGCATTTTTCCCCCTTAGCAATCTCAGTTTCTTCTTATCTATTAATTATAATCTACACCTCTGTTTCAAATAAGTCCACTGATAACAATGAGAATACATTAAAAAATACACCTCTAACCTTCAGGGACGATGAGCATTAAGCTGGTTCCGCATAACTTTGCAGGTAGCAGCTTTGTTTGGGATTTTTGTAATCCCTTTCCTTCTTGTGCATCCCGGCACAGCAGCGGACCCGCTACGGTATGCTTTCCAACTCCACCCTTCCTCACCCCTCATCATCCCGACCCACCACTCCCAAGGTACCCCTCGGGAAGGCCGTTTGTTACTCCTTTCAGACCTAAGCGAAACTTTGCTTTTGTGCACTCGGAGATTCAAATACAGCCGCCGTCCCTCCCCCACCCCCGTTCGTCCCTACTGTCTGTGTTCCGGAGACCGGCGCGCCACGTGGATTCGCTGCTGCCGTATCGGCCAACGCTGCGCACTGGGGTACTTGTAAGCCCGCTGCTTTTTTTTCCCTTGGTCTGCGGCAAAGTCTCTCTCGTTCGTTGAGATTCGGCAAGACGGGATTCGCCGAACTACTCCAGACGTTGTCGGCAGAGTTCCTTTCGTAGCTGTCTTCGTCGACAAGCGGAGAACAGGAAGGAAAACATTGTCGTTTCAGACCTCTAATAAGTACTGCTTTTCTGCTGTCTGGACGCTGAAATTCGAAGAACATTCAAGGGAAAGAAGTAACCGTAAAGGAAACAATCCTCAGATTACCGGTGTACATTACTAAATTATTATTTTGATCTGGTAACTTTGAATGTTATTCGGACTTTCGTTTATGGATCACAAAAAATTCGTTGGAACTGCTGTAATAGTATTGCTTTACTTTTCAAAAGTTATTGAAAAGTCATCTCCATGGTTAGCGCTGAACATGCTTTGTTGTGGGCGGAAGGAGGGGGGGGGGAGGGGGGGAGGGCAGAGACAGACGAGCGTAATATCCCTGTCCAACCATCCAGTTTTCAAGTTTTCATGGATTCATTCAGTAGCTTAATGCCAGTATTGTTCCTTGAAAAGGACACGATCTGTTTCTTCCCAATCTTTGTATAGCCGATCTGATGCCCCGCTAAAAAATGTGTCGTCGTTGTCGACACGATATTCCCTTCTTCTAGCTGCTCACTAAATCTATTCAGATGTGTGTCACAGAACAGCGGAAGACACATATTCACTCTTTTGTCTCATTTATTTAATTCTACGCACTGCAGGATTTCCACCTCAGTAGTCCTAGGTCGTTTCGACTCTTCTACTTACGTCTCTGGAAAAATCCTTCCTTAAACACGCCACCTTAATTTACGTCATGCTACTGAACATCGTATAAATTCTTTCGAGATGCGGTTTCGTCTCTAAACTCTATTTGGGTAACTATGAGGTAAAGAAAATTTTCCAGGTTTTTCTGCAACAGGAAAAGCTGATTGCAAGTTCATCCGTTAGCTAATACCACCTGCCACAGTCCACGTCATTTATATTAGTTGAAGAATGATCAGAGGTCATAACTTTAAAGTGAGCTGCAAAAGTCATAAATTTTCTGTAAATTTTAAACCATTAAGCTGTGATCTATGTATACAAGAAAGGGCTGTACTAACGGCCAGGTTCTTGTTTGACTATCAGGAGAGTGAAAAGACATGTTGGAAAATGTGAATTGAGAGATCCTCGAAGAAAGACACAGCATAGGTCGTGAGAACTTTCTTTGAAAATTACAAGTACTGTCTCTCGGGGTAGAATAGGTCTACACGAATGTCTCTCGGGCCCAACGCATCTACCTTACAGAGATCGTGCAATAACCGGCAGTCATTGTTACCCCGCTCCATATGTGATTGGCACGGAAGGAAATCTTAATAAGTGGTTTAGCAAAACATACCTTCTTCATGGCACGTCGCTGTGATACAAAAAGACAGAATTTCAAACACGTAATATTCCGTTCGCGGCGTCTCCACTTGCAGCGGACATCTTTGGAATGTATAAAGTCACTGCGCAGCCCTAAATTCACGAGCAGGCTGCGTCTGTTTTCACCAGAAGATACGTTTTAGACACGCTTTGAATTTCAGCAACGAATGCGGACTATCTCCTAAAATACTTGTCGCACATCAAGAGAAAATGTTAGAAAACTATATTAAATGGTGCAGACAACGTCATAAAACACCAAAAGCCTTCACAACTGCGATAATATTTCTGCATATTCATCTTAAACAATGGTTCAAGCATCTTTCTGTCTGTGACTCCATAATTCAACTATAATGAAACATGTATTCCACAGTGTAAAGCGCTTTAAAAGTCTTGCAAGGGACTCACCTTGAGAATTGCTGAAAGCCTGTCAGCCGAAATCCTGGATACACTCTCCCAAAATGACGGAATATAGCGAAACAGTTTCCACAGGATTTTACTTCTGTCTTTTAACTTAAATGATAAATACTTAATTCATTGGGCGCAGGTCCTTTAGCACCGCAATTGCCTCGGCTGATTTGCTGCCTATCATCTTCAGTGCTCTTAACTTATCTTTTTTACTTTTCTTGTTGCTTTTATGTTCTTCAGTCTCGCATTATTTACAGTTCATTAAAATATATATTTGTATAATCAAAACGATAAAAGTGATGAGTTTAAAATGCTACAGAAGAATAATCATACGTGTTTATCGCCATTTTATAGCTGAGTCGGCATAAGTTGTTCCCTGTGAACTGCATTGCGCCGGGAGAGGCAGCTTCGCAGGTCTACCTCAACCACCAGCATAACGCGATTATGTAAACATCTCCATGGCAATGTTTCAGTGGTGTCACAGCTCTTTAGACGACTACTGTTTACGCCTGCAGACTGTTAGTGCTTGGCAGGTAAAAGCTGGCACAGTGCTATGAGCTGTCAGGGATCTTCTTATACGCTGTCTCGACTACAGTTTCGAAGCATTTTAAACTTTTTCAGGTACGTTGCTATTTCTATCATACTTCTCCAAACGTATTTGATATTTCCTTTTTGTAAAGAATCCGGTTCTAAGCGATCTACTTTGCGAAATTTTGGCAGCGTGTTTATCGCATTTTTAAGGTGGAAAACGGCGATGAAGTAAATTTTGATTCTTTTAGACTCAAAAGAAATGAACTGTGTCAGAATTTGGTAAGGAAAGCCAAAAGTACTACAAAATTATAAAACACCGGAACAGGCTGTAATATGACTTAATGAAAATTATGAAAATTAAATAAACTTACACAAAATGAGAGGGCGTTAAATCAGGCGATCTGCTGGCAGTCGAATGAAACGACCAAACCTATCCACCCGTCTAGAATAATGGGGTGCTGCACCATCGTGCTGAAACCAGCGCCTCGCAGCTAACTGAAGCGGGATGGCTTCTAGGAGATGCCAAAGATTCAGCTCTTTCTGTAGGAATTGCAAATACAGTCGACCAGTCAGTCTCGGAGCTAAATAAACAGGTCCAATGATGTGGTCTCCTAGAATGTTGCACCGTATGTCAACACCCTACTGCGCTGGCATGTGATGTGATCGTAACCAGTGAGGGTTTGGAGGAATGCATTAATGTAGATTGTGTCTATTGACAGTAGCTTCATTGGCGAAATAGCAGTCTGTCTTATGAAATCCGGACTTGCGGCTACTTTATTTACTAGACTTCTGCAGAACGATACCCGATTTTGGAAATCGTTACCATATATCTGTTGGTGTAGGTGCAGCGTAAAAGGACGCCATTTTCATTGCTACAGAATCTTTCGTCCCGAGGACCACGATATTCTCAGGTCCACAGCATCTCTTCTTTGTCCTAGTTTCGATGAGAAATAGGCACTACTGAGCGAGATCTAATTAATTTCACAATGTTAATAATAACGATATTATTATTATTGTTGTTATTACTATAGGTACAACTAACACTGAAACCTAAATGATGCAAGAATCTACAGATTTTAAACATAGTTCTCATATTTGGGCAGATAACAGATTTCAAGTTACCAAAGATTTCGTGCCTTGCACCAATGACAAGTGAGCAATCTCGTCCCTACTGGTCGCAGACCAGAAACTAATGACAGACGGTACAATTTGGCGATTTACCACATACCTCAGTCAAATATGCAGATGTGCCTAAGAGAAACGCTGCGCATATATGAAGAACCATGCCCCCCCAAAATATTCTTCAAAACTCATGCAATCACAACCAAAATAAAATAGAAGAGAGAGACGGAAAAAGCAGGCAGTAATGATAGAAAAATAATAACAAGGCAAACAATGGCAACACAAGGATTTGAACCTACTATCACTAAAAATGTGTTTATTCAAGAAAAACAAATATTGGATAACTCTTATCACAGAAGAAAAAAATTAGAATTGAAACTATTTAAAATGCTTTTTGAGTCTTCATAGAAAAAGGGCTTTGCAGCTACTCTGTGCAAAGGCGTCAGCTCGTCGGTGGTGGCGAGGTAGTTAAAGTATGTTCATCAATTGTCAAATGCAGTGGCTACATCCTCTTGCTTAGTATACGATTCTTCTGGTGGTAATGGTTTTTCGTTTCAGCACAGACGGGGCAGAGGTAGTTAGTGCGACGTAGAGCGAAGTTTGTGTGAGTACGGCTATAACATTCCTTACACACACAACGCCGCTATTAATGTCCAGTACACAGTTTTGAAACAGTGTAAAAGTTACTTCAAATCGTCGATCGTGCAGTTAGTTCGTCCATTTGTAGCATGATAATCACTTCCGCGAATTCACAGTTTGGTGAACAGCTTTCATATGTAGTAAAAGTTTAACAGTTTTTGTAAAAAAATGGCTCTGAGCACTATGGGACTTAACTTCTAAGGTCATCAGTCCCCTAGAACTAGGAACTACTTAAACCTAACTAACCTAAGGACATCACACACACCCATGCCCGAGGCAGGATTCGAATCTGCGACCGTAGCGGTCGCGCGGTTCCAGACTGTAGCGCCTAGAACCGCTCGGCCACCCCGGCCGACAACAGTTTTTGTAGCAACGGAATATTCATACATATGAAACAAAACATGGGGAAGGAAAGGTAAAGGATAGGTGGAAACGAGTGACTCCCAGCCGCGCAGGGCATTGTGGTAATGCAGTGGCGAACGTTGCAATTTTGTACCGGACCGGGACTCGAACCGGGTGCTCTCCTTCTCTACAACGGTTGCGTTAAACACCTCGGCCTTCCGAACACGCTTCCAGTCCGACCCAAATTCTGAACTTATCGCACCCTGCACTGCAGCGTCCCTCGTCCATTATCTTCCTACTTGCGAATAATTGATCACCTTAGGAGTTCGGGCGATATTAGTACATACGCACTGAAACACATGTCAAGCAGCCGTCACGCTTATACAGAAATGTATATATCTGAGTGGTGTCTGTCCTGTTGGACGTGTACTAATGCGGATGCACTAATGTTGTCCGAACTCCTAAGGGAATCACTCATTTGGAAGTAGAGGCATTGCAGCATGCAGTAAGTTTAGAGCCTCGGACGGATGGAAAGCATGTCCGAATGGCAGAGGCGGTTAAAGCAACCGTTTCAGAGAAGCGGACCATTCTCGTTCCGGTTCCAGGCTGGCACAAATTTTCACCTGTCGCTATTGCATTTCCACAACGCTCTGTGCAGTTGGAAGTCACCAATTTCCACCCCAATCTTTCCCATTCCTTCCCCGACCTCTATTTCATAAGCATGTATGCACCAACCACATCCTTACAAGTGGTGCCTCTTCCGTCTGACAGTTTGTACAGAACACTCACCTCTCAAATATACATTTTAAAGTATTTTACTTTGTCAACTTGCTTTGCTGCAAAACAATCTGATTGTAACAACGAAAATCAGCGTCCACTTGAGTGTGCATTGTCACTGCTGATTAAAACACCCACGAAGCTCGTAGTATTCAAAGAGTCTAACAATTTACTTCACAACGTTCACGTATACGTCTAGTCCAAGTTGTATCCGAAACACAAATGCTCGATAGTATGTTTTGCGTGTGGTTTTTATCCGACGCGTTACTGACACATCGAGATAACACAACCTCTCGATCTTGCCACTGGACGCCCACTGACTCGCTCTGTTCGACTGCAAACATCAATATCCTTCTCGCTTCGTGGAGCGTACAGCGTCGATTGTTCCGTTTCATTGCTTTTCTTTTCTTTTCTTAGCGCCGCGAGTAAGATGAAGGACAAAAAAGGATTGTGAAATTAGGTTAAAAGTGCATCACCTTTCCTTGAAAAAAGAAACAATAATTAACGTTTTTATTGCCGTGGAATGTAGATGCTTGAATGACATTTTTGTCTGCTTTATGACCCATCCACAACGGAGGAGTTTAGATTAATTTAGAATTTCTTCTTCAGTTTCCGTTAACCTCCTTAAGAATAGTGAGCTCGTAAGGTGCAACTTTGACTTTCGTACTTATTATAGCAACGGATGCTAATGGGTTATTTGTATTATTTCTGTACTTAATTTCATTAGTCACATTCGTTATTTGTTTTTGCCTTTCTCTCTAACTCCATCTCACAGTTTGTGACTAAGTGGCCAACGTTTATCGTCGAAATGAAAGTAAAGTCATTAACACGGCTAGAGTTCGGGAAACATTTCGTTATGGAATTGCCTATGTACTTTCCCTATTTGGACTTCATCACACTCTTCTTGCTCACTTACTACGAATCAAAACTTTCGCAACCAGTCACAGACTAAGTGCAAAATTTGTCAACTATTACTCAATGCACCCAAACCAAACACGGAAGGAAGAGTAGACGACATCGTAATCAATTTCGCTTGGAGGACTACGAGACACAACGGTAATGTCATCTGAACGAGTCATTCTCAACGCTTGAGGCTGCACGTCTCCATGCATTCTTTCTAGGTAGCCGAGCTATTTGAACTTATTTAGTATTATCTTTTTTAAACAATAAAAGTTGCTGTCTTTGCATTGAATTTGCACTACTTGTAATCGTATCTGCAAGCGTTTATTGCTGTAAGAAGAATCATTGAGGCTGTCATATTTTACTTGTAATCATTATAATAGCAACCAATATCTTGCTCCTTTATAATACCACTTGTTCCGCTATGGAAACGTTGGTCAGTGAAACTTTATTCTATAATTATCGACGTTTATAGTCTGGTGCTCTACGCATTTTGACACAACTACAGTGTGTATCTAAATTCAGATATCACTCATTGAGGTATTTTAGCAGCGATCAAGCAGTTTTCACGTCCAATAGGAATGATGTTTGCAACCTTATCATTCGTGAGCAACAGAAGTAATCATGTAGAATAATTCACCAGCAAAGGACTTGGAAGAGCAGTTGAACGGAATGGACAGTGTCTTGAAAGGAGGGTATAAGATGAACATCAACAAAAGCAAAACAATGATAATGGAATGTAGTCGAATTAAATCGGGTGATGCTGAGGGAATTAGATTAGTAAATGAGACAGTTAAAGTAGTATATGAGTTTGCTATTTGGGGAACAAAATAACTGATGATGGTCGAAGTAGGCAGAATATAAATTATAGACTGGCTTTGGCAAGGAAAGCGTTTCTGAAGGAGAGACATTTGTTAACATCGAGTATTGATTTAAGTGTTAGGAAGTCGTTTGTGAAAGTATTTGTATGGAGTGTAGCCATGTATGGAAGTGAAACGTGGACGATAAATAGTTTAGACAAGAAGAGAATAGAAGCTTTCGAAATGTGGTGCAACAGAAGAATGCTGAAGATTAGATGGGTAGATCACATAACTAATGAGGAGGTATTGAATAGGATTGGGGAGGAGTTTGTGGCACAACTTGATTAGAAGGGATCGGTTGGTAGGACATATTCTGAGGCATCAAGGGATCACCAATTTAGTACTGGAGGGTAGCGTGGAGCGTAAAAATCGTAGAGGGAGACCAAGAGATGAATACACTAAGCAGATTCAGAAGGATGTAGGCTGCAGTAGGTACTGGGAGATGAAGAAGCTTGCACAGGATAGAGTAGCATGGAGAGCTACATCAAACCAGTCTCAGGACTGAAGACCACAACAACAACAACAACATAATTCACTCCTCTTAGCGGCATTGCCCGAGGAAATAGCGATAGTAAACTATTGTGGTTATTGTAATTATTACATAAATAACCAGCTAGCTAACAATTTTAAATCTTAAGAAGAGCCAACGAAATGCACAGTTTTCACGGTCTACTTTGTAAAATTGTTGTCTCTTCTTCTGTATCACAGTCTACTACTACAAAGGCTGGTTACATTGGCCATTGTCAAGACATTACTTATAAAGGTAATAAGTAATACGACGACTGTTTGACCCAGCATACGTTAAAGAGCAGAATTCACTTATTTTGCATGTTTGCTCCTGTTTCACGCAGACAATATGTTTCCAGAAAGAGTTCCTCTTTACACTGAATCCAGTTTGCTATCCACCACAAGGCCGCGAGTTTTATTAATGGAATATAGTAATGTCTTCAATACATTAAGCTTTTCTGTCTTCAACATCACAGCTGCTGTTGTTAACATTTCACATCCAGTAGAGTTGCAAACGGCTACTTATCCCAGTAATTTCCCATTCCTGTCTAGCATATTTTTCACAGCACGGACGGCCTTTGTTTTGTGAAGATAATAGCAATCAACAGTCTTCTGCTCAATCCGTGCCTTGGTATCATTGTCTAATACGTTAAATATTTAATAACACAAAAAATATGGATAAGATAAATAAAGATGTAAAACGTGGGATGACAAATTACGTCCTTCAGCTGTTCGTGTCATGGGTGACCAACTACTTCAGCGTACGTCGAAGACTGTACGTCAGTACGCTGCTAGAATACTCCCAACGCTCTTCTTTGCGGCTAAAATATTGTCAATTGTCAGTCGATTTCTTTGAGAGCAAACGCATTGGACCGCAAAGAAGTTTAGGTGTCGAATCATCCAATTCCTGCAGAACAAAGGAAGAGCGACGTGTTTATGCATTTAGGGCACTCGACGGTGGGATTATGAGCACCCTGTTATTTTCTTTATCTCTCAGTCCGCGCTAGTTATGTATACCATAATAATGATTTTTATGTGCCATCATTCATAATTGAATAGGCTTTCGCGGCCAGAGTCAGTCGACATAAAAGTTTTCTGGGTACGGTACCGCGTCATAATCGAATAGACAAACACCTTCGCCGGGTTGGGGTGCAGCCTGTCTTCTATAGTTGTCGCAGAATCAAGGACGTGCTAGGCTCCACTAAGGACAAGGCAGATGCATTACACACTGCAGGTGTGTACAAGGTGGAATGCGAATGTGGAGAGGCATACATCGACGAGACTGGCAGGCCAATAGCAACTCGCATTCGGAAACAACACCCTAATAACATGAACAGGGAGGATGGACTCAGACTTGCCCCATCTTGGCCGCCAGCAGTCGGAGCCCAACAGACCGCACTGTCAACACGAGGCACGAGCACTACCGGCGAGTAACTGCCGCCGCGCGCCCGGCGTCCAGCATTTGGTAAACAGCAGCCAACTTCTCATTCGACAGTGACCACCAGTCATGGCACATAACACAAGAGCCAATAGACAACAGAGGTTGAGCTCTCCCTCTACCGCTATAAGCTATTAAAATTAAATTCCCTTTCCTTCTCCCTTAAGTGACGAATGAAACGAGCTATCTTTTTAAATTATGGCGTAATGGCACGCGCAGTGAACGGTAACAACAAAGTATAAGGGACACTGGATAGCTAGAAAGCACCAATAGACCCAGAAGAGGGGCGCTGCAACCGTGGCCGAAACATAGTTTTTTTCTCCAGCAGATGTAGTTTTATGCATTACGACGGGTTACCATACCCAGAAAACTTTTATATCGACTGCCGTCATCTAGTCGCAAACAGACGGTCTAACCTAAAAGTCATTAATATACGAGAGTGATCGTTAATCAAAGCTAACCCGCCCGGTTAGCCGTGGCCGCCAGCCCCGAACCGAATTCGCCAGGCGGATTAATGACCATCACTGGTGTGCTGGATTACTTAGATGTGGTTGTTAGGCGGTTTCCCACACCCGAGTAGGTGAATATCAGGCACCAATTCCTAGAAGGGAGGGGGATCTGAGCACTATGGAACTTAACATTTGAGGTCATCAGTCCCCTAGAACTTTGAACTACTTAAACCTAACTAATCTAAGGACATCACACACATCCATGCCCGAGGCAGGATTCGAACCTGCGACCGTAGCAGCAGCGTGGTTCTGGACTGCAGTGCCTAGAAACGCTCGGTCACCACGGCCGGCACCAAGTCCCACCTCAGATACGCCGGTCACACGCATTTCGACAAAGTAATCACTCTTTCACATTAGATAACGTTAGACGCTTATATGTGAGATACACAAATTCCGTACCGCGGGTGTAGGCGGCCGGAGTGGGGCGGGAGCGTGGAAGGGAGTGGAGGGAAGCGGGGCGGGAGGGAGAGTAACACGAAGAGCTCACGGCCAAAGTCTACCAAAAACATTGCCAAATCCAGATCAGTATGCCGACCCAGTGAAGATACGAATAAGGCCAAGAAGAAGGAGGTAACGAATTATAGACGATCCAGCGTCTTGCAAGTACACATATTTTGTAATGTTTTGTTTAATCCTCAATATATTTCAACACAGTTGTGGTATCCTCACTGGATTTCCTCTTCTATTATTTCTGAAACTTATACCAACAAATTGTACGTAGGTTAGGAATGTCTTGACATAGTTTTTTTTTTTTTTTTTTTTTACATCATGTGCGTCCTATGGCTGGTAACAAAAATTAACCTCAAATCTACTTCAATAGAGCAAGTGAACTGCAATACAGGGATGCTAGGGCAACGTCTGAATTGAATTTTGGTTTTATAATATAACTTATAAATTAAATATAAGCTCTACTTTCTGTATTCTGGTATTTCGACGCTTACCACTACTGTAGTTGACCAGGTCGGTGTTGTACTTGGCTATTATATACCTCCCAAATGTCTTGTTCTTGCTTTTACGTTAAAGGTGACTTGTGGGCATAGATAAAATTTGGTGAAATTGATTTGGAAAACTATTTGGTGTGCAAAGATTACGGTACAGTATAGTCCGACAAACATGTAGAAATTTCATAATAAGATGCTGTGAACATATAAGAGCACTGAAAGGCGATAGCCCACATTTCACACTTGCGTACTACCTCGCTGAAAACATCCACCACCCCGCGGCAACAGACCTCTAGATTTCAAAAGACAATTATCATCTATACTATTCATTAACAGTGAAAGAAAATTACCACGTCCAAAAAGTTATGTACAGGACAAAAAAGTCATCAATGATCAAACAGTATTCTACAACACCTTACTCAACGCTCAAAACTGAACTACGAAACAGCTCATGACAAAGTCACACACACACACACACACACACATATATATATATATATATATATATATATATATATATATATATATATATATATATATATAAACAAACACACAATCAAAAGCCATCCAGACAAATGAAGCTTCGAGATCGCTAGTCCAAAACAAATCTGTCAGCTTCATATCTTAAAGACAGTTGTGCAGCGAAAAGTGCATATAGATCCTAAACATAACAGTATAGTAACATGCAGATTCGCCAGTCAGCACGAGCACGCACATAAACGCAGTTCCTAACCCATAACACAATCTATATACAGCAAATCACACCAAATAGTTTTCCAAACCAAAACCTCATGAAAATTTATCCATGTCCACTGTTCACTTTAAACATAAAAACAATAACAGAATTATGTAGTTTAATAGGCAGAACAGTATCGGTCAACTGTAGCAATGACAAGCGTCAAAAAGAAGCATAAGGCACAATTTTACAGGAATACGTAGTTCAGAGGTCATTGTTGTTGTTGTTGTTGTTGTTGTTGTTCTTGTAGTCTTCAGTCCAGAGACTGGATTTACGCTACTCTATCCTGTGCAAGCTTCTTCATCGCCGAGTAACTACTGCAATCTACATCCTTCTGAACCTGCTGAGTGTATTCTTCTCTTGGCCTCCCTCTACGATTTTTACGCTCCACGCTTCCCTCCAGTAGTTAATTATTGATCCCTTGATGCCTCAGTCGGCCATAGTGGCCAAGCGGTTAAAGGCGCTACAGCCTGGAACCGCGCGACTGCTACGGTCGCAGGTTCGAATCCTGCCTCGGGCATGGATGTGTGTGATGTCCTTAGGTTAGTTAGGTTTAAGCAGTTCTAAGTTCTAGGGGACTGATGACCTTAGAAGTTAAGTCCCATAGTGCTCCGAGCCAACCTTGATGCCTCAGCTCGTGCCCTACCAATCGATCTCTTCTTCTAGTCAAGTTCTGCCACAAATTCCGCTTCTCTCCAGTTCTATGTTGTACCTCCCCATTAGGTACTTGACTACCCACCCAATCCTCAGCATTTCGAAAGCTTCTTTCTCTTCTTGTCTGAACCATTTATCATCCATGTTTCACTTCCACACATGGCTGCACTCCATACAAATACTTTCAGAAAAGTCTTCCTGAGACTTAAATCTTTGCTCGATTTTAACAATTTCTCTTCTTCAGAAACGCTTTCCTTACC